>NC_051285.1:4196164-4496164 GCF_015220745.1 Sebastes umbrosus | reverse complement strand
TCTTTCCCTCTGGTTCGGTTAATGCAATTTTATAGGGCTTGACCTTATGGGCCGCCACGGTATCCAGTTTTTGTGTGTTATTGTTCTGTCTGCTCATGTGCAGTCTTATCTGTGTGAAGCGAGTTACAAAAGGCAGAAGAAGAAGAAGAAGTAACTCAACACAATGACCCCAGCCACCTTGATTAATCACAGGCTGTGTGTGGAGTCGAGAACATCTGCCTGACATGTACTCCCTTCTACCCTGAAGCCACGCGCACACACGCGCACGCACTGAAAAAGGTGCCCTAGCTGCAGTGCCGCCGCTGCAGCTCCTGCGGCTATTGCTGCTGATAAACTTGGCCGGCTAATTGCAAGTCAAAAGCTGTTAGCAACTGTGGGTATCAGTGGCCCTGTGGGGGCTCTCTGAGGAGGGCTTTCACACACTGAGCCGCCACATGCCGTCACACTGCTGCTAATGCGCTGTGGCATCTTCCCCGGTGCCAGCAGATTGCCTGGGTGGAGACAGATCATCGGGACAAGTGCAAGTGCTTCCTGCGTTCGGTCGGTCACGTGATGCAGATTGAAGCTAGGTTAATAAAGGTGAAGACACCCAAGGAGCTGCCACCCATTTATTCCATAACATTAACTGAATTAAGGTTCCAGCGGAGGCGGCGGCTTCTGTCCTTCAAGCAGAGCAATGCTCTAATGCCGTTTTATTATGATGTGACCATTCTCTGTTCATCCACAGTCTGCAGCCGCGGCCATTTGTTCACATAATGTGGAAGTTGAGCCATCATTTTATTCCATCTTGAGCAGTCAGACTGCTAAAACAGATTTACTGCCGTTACATCATCGGCTCATTATTTACACACGACCCCAAATTTAGTGTTGAACTTCCACAAAGTTAGGGGACGAGACAGATTAAAAATAAATAGATCCAGCATTTCTGACCTCCTAGTAAAAAAGTACAATTGAACGCCACTTAAAGTTGGAGTTCTTACTTCTAAAATCGGGGCTGAATCAATCTACCCTGACTTCACAAAGAAACGGTTGTCTGACATCACACAACTGAAGTGTAGCTTGCAAATGGTAAACCATCAACTAAAAGGCAGCGTACAGTATATCTGTTTGTATTTAATTAAAATAATCAATGTATTCTCATACAACGGTTTGTATAATATCTTACGAAAAGTTATTCGTCATTTTTCGGGGGTTTTCTACAAATGTCCAGCGTCAATTTCCGCTCCAGGCTTTTCAAAATAAACTTCTGTCTTCACAATTAACAACTTGGTTAGGTTAACGCAACAAAAGTGCTTAGTTAGGTTTACGCAAAAGTCGTGGTTAAGTTACACTGCACCAGAAGTGGCGTTACTTAAGTATGGAAGTTCCATGACAATAACTACTTAGTTAGGTTCAGGGAAAGATCGTGGTTTGGGTTAAAATAACACCGGAAGTGGCGTTACTTAAGTGTGGAAGTTACGTGAAAATAAATCAATGTTGACTTCTGGTTTCGCACGGGACACCAGCGCCAGTCTCCTGGACGAAAGTCTGGTATTGTTTGATCCACTCATCCACACCGACCTCCTCCCTATGTGAGGAGCTGCAGATTCTGCAGATAGCCATTTAATGCATACAAAAATCTTGATTATCGACGCTTTCAAATGTTTGAATCTCCAAACTCAAACCAAGATAGCCTGATGACATCACTACAGTTATTTTGTCTGAATTACACAACTTTTCACAAGCTCAAGTACTTCTCTATTGTTCCCCTTTAACAGCAAACCACCAACGAGTGAAAGAGCCTCTGGTGACCGGGGTGAACAGAAAGTGAAGACTGACTGGTGAAAACATAACCACACTGATCAAAACTGACTTTAGTCTCTTAGAGACATGTTTACTCATTATGAGGGTAACGAATAAAAATAAAAATAAATACTAAGGCTGTAATTTATAATTCACCATTTCATTAATAAACCTGTCTGAATAAAATAAGCCACAAATCAACAAAGAATCAGTGACGTGATAAAGAATGAGTAATTATTACAATGTCCCAATTTCATCTTTTCTGCACAATATATATATATATATATTTTAAATTGATAGAGTATGTTGGACATTTAGCTTTTATTAGACAGCAGGAAAGGTCAAGAAAGGGGATGACGCGCTGCATACTGGACTGCAGCCTCAGTTGCCACGGTTACATGGTATGTACTGCAGATGTACCATCAACCTGGTCACGCAAAGCACAAACAGGTCTGTACAAAAAGAAATGGTAAAAAGAATTGGTAACACTTTATAATAACCGTCATTTATAAATGGTAAATTGATAGTTAATTAAACTTAGTTATTTTACTGTTAATAAACAATAAAATGATAATTATTAATGTTTAATAATTATTAGTAATGCTATCATTTCTGTGTAATATAAAATAATAAGTTTATAAATTATATATTATAGACAATAACAATTGCATTTTGATTACATTAGTTAACTATTTATTAAAAGTTTATTGTTGTACACATCATAACATTTTATATACTATATTAAATATGTGTTAATGATTACCAAATGATTTGTAAACCTTTAGGAAATAGTTTGTAAAACATCTATAAACATTACATAGATAGATGGACCAGAAACAAATTATTAACCATTGACAAAATATTAACTATCTATCTAAATAATGTTTATAGATGCTTTACAAAGTATTTATTAACCATTTAACAAGGTATTATAATCATCAATTGTAACTTTATAATAGCATCCAAATAATATCTATATATGATTATTACAATTATTAACCATTAACAAAGTGTTTCAAATATCTATCTATGTAATTTTATAGATGTTTTACAAACATAATAACATAATAATAATATTTTAACCATTAATAAAACATAAATTTATATATATAGCATATAAAATGTTATGTGTGAAACAATAAACAATTAAAATAACAAACTATACTAATAATTAGTAAACATTATTAATTATCCTTTCATTTTTAACAGTAAAATAACTATTAACTAAGTTTAATTAACTGTGAATTTACCATTTATAAATGTTGATTATTATAAAGTGTTACCAAAGAATTGAAATAGTTTCCATGTTGGAGATGTGGTGAGAAAAGAACAATGTTAAAAAGCTTAAATACGCTGAGTGATTTGACAAGCACGGCTTTTGTTCCAGCGCTGCTTCTACTCTCTGACTTCCTTCAAGTGTATCAAACAGACTACGGAGAGACGAGTGATTTCCTCACCCACGTTTCAATGTCAAAGACGCCGCATAACAAAGAATAAATCAGTGCAGCAGAAGAAAAATGGAGTCATCTTGATGACATTCACATAATCACGCTGCCTGGCATGTGTTTCCAAACAGAAACCGCAATTATCCCCGATTTTTATTCCCAAATTTAAATATCCGCTGAATTAATTGCCACGATATTCTGCCAAATGGGAGTTTCCATTTAGGGATAACATATGTATTTGAGTGAAGGCTGACATATGGCTAACATTACTGAGATTGTGTCTTGGAGCTTTTTCTTCGTGTGATGGATGCGTGCTGGCTTCAAGAGCAGTGCAACCAATGAGTTCATTTAGCTCTGTTAGCTAAATGAGCCAGCCCCCATTAGCCTGTTGTTGGTACGATTAATGATGTTGAGGGTGAAAATGATCTGTTGTTCTGGAAAGCACTAGACACGAGAGCCTTTTGGAAACAGTTTGGATGCAATTACCATCTTTTCATTTATTTCATATTGCAAAGCAGTGATCTGTGTATTTTAAATCGTTGTTCATCCAAATTATATATTTAAAAACATAATTCTACTGGTATCCAGCCATTCAGGTAGATACAATCACCTCCATACAGTGAGACATATATCTCAAACCTCAGCAAATAAAACCAAATCTACACTATATGAGCAAAATGTGTACGGACACCTGAACGTTACACTCCTTTGTAATTGTTGCACATCTTATCCCACAACCATCTGCATTGATATGCTGCTATAAAAGCCTCTGATCTTGTGGGAATGCTTTCCACCAGATTAGGAACCTGGCTGCAGGGATTTGCTCCCTTCCAACCACAAGAGCATTAGCGAGGTCGGACACTGATGCTGGCCGATAAGACCTCGCTCACAGTTGGCGTTCCAGTTTATCTGAAAGGTTTTGAATGGCGTTGAGGTCAGCTCCCCGGGGCTCGGTGCAGGCCAGTAGTTCTTCCACAACAAACTGGGAAAATTGCTTTAAGGACATGGCTTGGTACACATGGGGCATTGTATTGTTGACAACAAAATGCTGCAACAAAGTTGGACGGACACTATTGTTAAAAATATCATCGTATATGATGCTTACTAATGATGGTGTGTCGTTAAGGCAGACGAGCATTATCTGGGACTGGTGGAAGAAGTTTAAGTAAAAGTACAAATACCACAGACTAAAAATACTCCTGAATTCAGAATTAAGTCAAAGTAAAGAAGTATTATCAGCAAAATGTAATTAAAATATCAAAATTCATTCAATTATGTAGAACGGCTCCCTTTAAAGCGTTCTCATAGAATTTATATTATTCTGTTTTTATCAGTAACACATACATTTTAATATTGTAGTTCTTCAATTTGGAGTCAATTTAGATATATATATATTCCATATATTACTGGGTAGTAGTATGATTACTGCATTATATCACAAAAACATGTTTTTTATGTAAAAAGTAACTAGTAGCTAAAATGTCATAAATATAGTGGAGAAAAAAGTGCAATATTTCCCCAAATTGTACTTAAGTATGGTACTTGAGTAAATGTACTTGGTTAAATTGCACCACTGATCTGGGAAGCATCATGTTCATTCACTTTTCATGGAGCTAAACTGGATATCGAATTATGTTAAATCACGTTCAGCGAATGTGTTAGTGTCGTAAGAAATCATAAATGATCTTTTAGAAAGAGTAAATGTTTAGCTCGCCTTAAATTTTATCAATATGTTAACGGTGGTTTTCCTCCGACAGTAGGAAACAGTTGAAGACTTTATTTGCCTCGTCGTCAGTCATTTAAAATGTAAATTATCTTATTAAACAGACTTTTCTTGATTCACCCAGTTCTTCTGATAAATTTGTCATGTTTCCCAAAGCAGAACTTTTATTTAATGAAATCACAAGTTATAAAAACTGCGTGGACTGGCGGTGTTTCGGGATGTCAAACAGTAACGTCACACATCTTTAGTTTAATTAACTTTTTCACAAAGTTCACAGAAGAGCTGTTAAAATGAAATATCAAATGTATTTCTCTAGGAGTCATACAGAGTCATGTGTTATGATTTAGGAGTATCATCTGTGTAACTATTGGGGTTTTGGAATAATGGACCGTCGGATCAATGGACAGTCCCCCATGTATGTGACGTTATCGGTTGCATGTGAGTTGTTTCAGGGCAGAGATCTTTTCACACTGATGTCAGATATGGGTCACTTCGAACATGAATATGTGCATTGAGCATCAAGCCCTCTAATGAGAACGTAGCCTTATATAAAAGTGTGGCGAGGAGGAAGAAGGCTTCAGCTAGATACAGTATGTGTGCAGGATGACCACGGGCATGAGATGTAATGTGCAGACACAAGGTCTTATCTTTGCCTTCAGATGGGTTATATGAGTCACAATGCCAGGGGAGAGGATGATGAGTGGGAGGATGGGGGTTGGTGTCTGTTGCTTCTGATGGCCGGTAAGTCCCCCCTACCTCCTGACACACTCGCTGCCTTTTTTTCCTATCCTTTTCTCAGCTCCTTGTACAACGAGGGTGCCTTAATAAAGCCTCCTGCACATGTACGCACACACTCTGTGCACATACAGGATTGGCTTATCTGCTATAGGCTCTTGATGCACATTGCAGCTTAGTTATTTCCAAAGAAGAAAGCACTAAATAAATAAATAAAAGTTCCAGTAAAGAAGAAATGACAGCCTCTCACCTATTTTTACTCTCAAAGTTGAAGAAAAAAAAAAAATAACGCCTGTGGGTTGGCACATATCCAAATGAGAAAAACAGTGGGCTGAAAATACTGCTTTATTCAGTGCAGAAGTCGTGAAAATGATTTTAGTTTAAATGCTGTTAGAGTTGCAGTCTCAGGTCACGAGGCTAGCAGGAGGTGTGACAAACTAGTGGGAAGCTTTGTGGTATAAAGTGCTCAGAATAAGAAAACAACCGCCATCTAAAACAATCTGATTAGAATAGATCGGCGTGACTTTTGGCATGGCAGTAATGTGTGTGGTATACAGTATATAAAAAACAAAGTAATGGAGTGTTCCAGCTTTGTCTGTCTCACTGTGAATCTTTTATTTCTGTGTTCTGGGGGACGTTTTATTGAACTGTCATGACTCGTGTACTTGTCTGAAGGGCTCGTTTTAAATAAGCCTGGAATGTTCAATGGCAGGGGCACTGGAGCAAGCCCACTCAATATCACATGGCCCGGCACCTTGCCTTTAATGGATAATGAAATATGAGAAACAATGTGCTGAGGCCGGCCATCCCTGATGCAACACCTGTTCTTTTCAATGGACAACACAAAACAATAATAATACGCCACCACTGGAACCCCCTCCCACCTTAAAGGGACACGTCTATACAGGAAACTCATTGACTGCTATGAGTTTAATTCATACTTTCATTTGTTCTCCCCCAGGGATCAGAATCTATTTTTTCAGACCAATTTGTAAAGAGTGTATCGAGTGTATTTAGTGCCGATGTCATGATTACGTCACGGTGATAGCTGGAGGCAAACCAGAGGAGGCAAACACAAATCCCCTCAGAGTAGTGGGCTAAAGTTACACACTGAAGATGTCATCTCGCTGTGTTGTTGGCTCGCTCATGCAGAAGGCTAAAATATTAGAGAGATGGAGAGACTAGAAATAACAACCAACCAGTCAAGTTACAGTTTGCATCCATGTCTGTCCAAAATGTAATCTCTTCATCATAGACATTTGTGCAAAATTGTCATAATTAGCGTAGGAATTCTTGAGGTATGGCCAAATGAAATCACATTGACCTTGACCACCAAAATCGAATTACTTCATCCTTGATTCCAAGTGTGCCAAATTTGACGAAATTCCCTCCACGTGTTCCTGAGATAGAAATGAGAGACATAATGCCTCCGGCCATGGCTGTCGCAGGCGTGGAGGCATGAAAATGTTATTAACAAACTAAACTATTAGAAAGATGGAGAGAAGCTGCAGCTGTGAGTCTTTGGCTTTGGTCAGCAGTAGCTAAACTATTAGCAACATTTGCTCTCCATCTCTGAAACGCTTCGCCGATATTGTACGACTCTCTTCTTGATACGTCTGTCTTAACACCAACACCTGGGGTCCCTGAGAGTGAGTGATTGTACATATTCAGAGAAACTCACATTTTCTTCAGCCAAAACTTGCTGGCCAGCGTTAGCTAACATGTTCAGAGAATTATTCAGCCTCCACCTTCGCTCCGCCCTCAGAGATATACCTTCATGTTTACTAACAGAAAAGGGCAGCGAACATTAGGGTAAGTTGGTAAAAATATATTGGACAGATACAGGTCTTTTAATGAGGACAGTTACTGGACACACACAACCGATATGATTGAAGTCAACGTCTGATTCGGCTTTACGGCTTCACGGCCTCAGTCTGTAAAACCTACTATCAAACCTGCCTCACCTGACCTTGAGGAGCTGCTAAACCCCCCAAAAGGATTTCATTAGCCTGACTTGATATAATAGTTTTACCACTCAATGAACAAAAGGCTTTTCGACACAGACTGGATTCTGTGTTCTTCAAGTATAATACATTAATTTGTTGGATTTCAAGATTTCTGTCATTGACAAGTCAAAGTTGATCGTACTGCGAGTCACGTCTGTCTTCTCTCTCCCCGATGGCTGTTTCCCACTGAGTGCAGTGGATTAACATGCAGCTGTTACTGCATTCAGAGCTTTTCAATAGCCGCGCAACCTTTACTGCACATGAGGAGGAGAAATAAAGTATAAACTGGATTAAAAATACTGCCTCCATTTGGCAGATTCCCTGCATGGTTACATCCATCTATATCCAGGGGAGGTGGGTTCAAACAGCCTGTAGGCCTTCAGGAACAGAACAGAAAGGCCAGTGCAACCAGTGCAAAAGCATGACATACTCGCAATGGGAAGGGAGTCTATCACCTATTTTTAGCAGGTTTAAAAATCCTAAATATACGTGCTAATTTTGGTGGGAAACGGGTCGGCTATTATAGACAGAGAGAGAAGGATTACACTTTGGGACACCTTGCTACTGACAGAATTTATTTGTTCATAAAATACATGCTTGGATAGTTAGCATCGACCTCCTGGTAATTATAAAGTGGGTGTATAACGATAACAATACGCACAATCAACACCCTCTTCATCATCCTGCTGCCACCGTCACCCTCTGTGTCCAACACCCGGTGAATGTGGAAGAAATACTGACGATCAAAACTTGTTTGGAAGTATGTGAGACACCTTTAAGAAACCTTAGACGGTTGTGGTTTGATTATATTTACTTCATCTATTTGAAACCACATACTATACGAGCAGTACGTACTGATTTGGCCAAAATGTAGTATGAAGTATGCAGCATGCAAACAAAAGCAAAATCTACAGTAGGCCAAAAAATACCCGGATGTCGTACTGATTTGAAAAAAAATCTCCAGTATGCATCGGACCAGCCTACCTCGCCTACTGTATCCCAGAATGCAAAGCGCTGAAACGGTACAGGCTATGGTCACAGCAATAGCAGCCAAAAACAGCACGCTTTTTTTTTTTTTTTTTACATTTTTCGTAGCTATTTCATCACTAAATTCACTTCTGAAAATTTTTGAGGCGAGAAATCAACCGCATAGATTTAAAATATTTACAGTTTTACAATATTAGATGACGAATCGCACATTTGCTTCAACGTTTTCGAGGTTTAGGAGCTCCACAAACTGCCGTGACAGCCAGCTAGCGCCTGTCGGGGTCACTACCTCGCCAGCCGGGCGGTGACGCTCACAGACCGCTTTGAGCTGGCTGGAACTCTCAATAGACCGGTCTGTAGACAAGAGGCTTTTATTTCCCTGTTGACGGCTGGTTTGTTTAAATATCACAACACAAATATTCATTATAAAATAAACTTTGAGACAACATGACCCTTTTTAACGTTACTCTAATACCTGTAGGGACATCAGTCCACTGTTTTGTTGCTGTAACTGAAAAGGCAGTTTTGTCGAGCATTGTTTTATATTTACCGTCACCCCTCGTTGATAATCCTGTTTGTCTTCATCATGAGCTCTGGAAGAAATTGTTTAAGGGGTGGTGGAGCTAAACCTGCATTATCTTATAAAGTTACAAACATTGGTCACAAACCCAAAACAAAAAGGAAGTTGTATTTTCGATAATATTGCAATAGGTACGAGTTAGTTTCTTTTTCCAGTGCTTTAAGAGCTGGTTTAAAGGCTAAAGTCAAGTCTAGCATCCTGCTAAATAAATTACTTAAACTGTTTCATACTGCATACTACTGAGGAGCACAGTATGTAGTATGTACTGTATAATGCATACCGCATACGGTGTTCCTCAGTAGTATGTAGTAGATGGTTTTGAATACAGCCCATGTTACCTACATTCTGCACACCTTTCATTATACATCTCTTTTTGTGTGATCCTTTTATTATTGCAATGTCTTCTTGTGATGCATTTCTTGTCTGCTTTTGGAAATTGCTGTATAAGGACGGTTATTATATTGATAGATTGTATGAGAGGAAACAGAGGAATGAGTCTGTGCTGTTTACGTCATCTAAGGTCACATCTCCCCTCCTTACACAATCATTTCAATATGATCAAAACTACAGTGCAACACTTCACTGTACTGCCTATACAATTATGCAATCTGCCTATAGTGCAATCTATTATGATTGTAATTGACTGGAGAAAATAATAACAGCGTAATCACAGCCTCTAATGTGCTCTGCAAGTTGTTGTGATCCCTCTTTAATTTATTTAATCAACCGACGGGACTTTGATATTGTACTCTCGGCTCAGATTCCCTGTGAGGCGGCAGAGCGGTGATTGTTCCCTGCAACCTGGGATGCTGCTGGTGTTATATTATCTGCCTGCAGCTATCACACGTACAGTAAGAGAGATGCTGGGCTTTGCACTGCAGCACATCAGGTGAGCAAGGTGTCTCTCTGACAAGCAGTAGGTGTGCAGCTTCAAAACGCATATGATGGAGCTTTTGCTGCTCCCTTGCAACCATATTGATTTATATGTAGAGTTTTATGAACATGCATTGATTTTATCTGAGGCATGAGGGTATAATCAAATCACGAGTACATATGGAGCAGCCCAGAATGAAGCTTTTATGCGCTCCTGATGTTGTGACTGTGGTGCTGGGCCACTCTGCAGTATTACGGGAAGAGTAAAGGGATTACATTTTCCTAAATTGGCATCTTCTCCCAGATACAGAGATTGAGGAAATCAGGTTTACTGTACCTTAACAATGTCTTCATTGGAGGACTTGCACTGCACAAAGGCTGAGACGTCAGTGACTGCTCCGTTCATCTCTATGGAGACCATTTTGACGGGAATGGCCACAGTGCGTCCGGTCAGAATGGCCGTGTTGATAATCTCAGTGTCCTACGGAGAGAAAAAATAGACATAATATTCATGAAACAGCGAGAGGTGGAGAGTGATTTTCTTTGATATTTCATCAGCATTACTGATGTCCATATTTAAAACCATTAATACTGGGCCAACTGTGTCTCACAGGTGAACTCTCAATGGCAGATCATTCTACAGACACATCTTTCATTGGATTTCATCAACTGACATTTTCACATCAAGTGCGCTGTTCTTCCGGTGAGCAGCTGGAAGTAACTGAAATGGGGTTGAAAAGAATCTCTACCTTAATCATTCTATGAAATGTGTGAATCACAGCATCAAGTTGAAACGTCAGGCCACATAAAAGATGTGACATTTACTGTACCGATCTGATGCAACTATCCATCGTGCTACTTTAAGTTAACTTAAGCTACTAAATTGAACACATAAGTGGAGATTTGATTTGGATGTTGGAAGTGATGGGTTTTTGTCACAGCAGGAATCTCATTAGGGATGGATGCCTTTTATCAAAAATGTCCATAATGATTCTGGAAAATGCAACAGGAAGTGTTGCTGTCACCGTGATGTGTAAGAACAAACTGTTATGTTACTATGAGGAAGTATGACTAAAATACCTAAAATAGTTTTTTCCCATGATTTCAACCATGTATGATTAAGTCTCAATCATAGACTGTATATAAGAAGTGGACGTAGTCACCGTGACATCACCCATTAGTTTGTGGACTGCACTTCTGAAGACTCAAGTTTGGCATTTTGGCATTCACCATTTGGGGTTTCTGGAACCAGAAGTGACACAAGAGGGTGGAGGTAAGTACAACCGAACGCTGAAGAAGAGGCTTTTAGGCGACCAAAAAGGTTATAATTAACTTTCATGGACTGAAAACACACTGTGAAAGGGTTAAAGTTGTAAGACGAAAACACGGACAACGCCGTGGTAGCGACCTGTCAATCACAAGGTAGCCACGCCCTAAAGCATCCCCTGCTTTATGGTCTCTTTGACTCTAAATGGGACCATAATTTACTAAAGGAACATCATGCTGTATTCAACGTATCCTCATACAATGGTTCATATGATATACCAGAGGTTACTGCCTGGTTTTAATTGGGCTAAATAAGCACAATTTCTCAGTTGCTCACATCAATGAATCTCTCTATAATAGCTTAACTGCTACTCGACAGTTGGGGTTCGGTTATCCATTTGTTCATGAGCAACCAATATATGAATATGATCTTAAACGAGGAAAACTATGCATGAAAGAAAAGCCTTTAATTTATCCCTTTTTTGATAATTTGTCTGTCATATTATACAATTATGCTGGAGTTTATAGAGAGAATATCTGCTATATTGATGCCCTGTTTTCCCCTGTAGTATATAGCTAAATCCTCTAAATATCAAGAGGGATCAAATGGTGATAAATCCAACAAGTTGTACGCACTGATAAATATAATCCCTGAATTCTAATTAACAAGGCCAACATTGTCATCCCATCTGCATTTCTTATTTTGAATGCGCTGAAATGCAAACAGCCAATTAAAATACACACCAGGCCCTCAGCTCAAGTTTGAATCAATTCATTATTTTTCTTTTTGCAGATCATGTAAGCTGCAAGAGGGTAACAAGATTTCTCATTTGTGGTGCACGAGTAGCCCAGGAGAGAGAACATGTAAATTTCCTGAAATCAAAAATAGCGTATTTAAATTTCTGCCCGACACTTATCTTAAAGTCTTAATCAGGGTGTAGAGCATATGGTACTATCTTCCCACACTAGTTTTTCATGGGTTCCCACTCACGATTGTTTATTCATTGAGGGAATATTATACAGAGACTCAGCATTAAGCTCTGTCATGGCATTTACTCTGTGTAGCCTAAAGCAAATAACAAAGGCAGAGTGTCCTTAGGCATGAGACTTTAACGCTGACAGTGACATGACGGCACTAAGGTGCAGTGATGTAGAGGATCTAAAGATACAATCTTAAACCTTTTATTATTTTAAGCTTGAGGTCAAACATCTCTTTTACATGAGAGACCTGTCAGAATACAAAATTGAGAAAGATTGAGCAAAAGAGCATAGAGTCAATATACTGAAACCCAAATGGGAAGCAAAATCTACATCAAGATAATTGGTAACAAGAGGGGCACTCGGAGAGAGAAGCCAATCCCCTCCATAATTTAATGGTTTCTTCCTCAACCCATGCTTAACTCTTCTACCAATTTTCATGAAAATAGGGGCAGTAGTTTTTCCATAATCCTGCTGACAAACACACCAACAAACAGAATCGACAACATACTGTAAGCTCCTTGGGCGGCGGTAATAACTGAGGCAATTACCAGCAGAGTCATTTAACACAAACTTTACAATAGTTTTTAATTGCTCACTTCTTCTCCAAATGGCAGGAGCTAAAATCATTAAAGCTTTCTGTCCCATCTGAGCTTAACAACTTGCAATATGAGATTGTGGCTGAAAATAACTTGTATGATATGTCAGCCAGTTTGCACTAAAAGGCGTATGAATGCCACGATAATGCGCGAGGCATTTAGCGTGCAATAAGAGCGCCTTTTTTGCTTTTGGCGTGTCATGTGCACGCCATGTAGTCTGTACTGACTGCGATGTAAACACATCCGCGTAAATATGCTACGCTCAGAGCTAGTGACGTAGAATAAAAAGCGAGACAGACTGCTTATGGTGGACGGGAGGGGAGGTGGATGGGTCCAACAAACACAGGACTTTTAACCAAGAAACTAGAGCTTGACACCGGTTTTGTTTTGTAAATTTTGTTAGTGATGTTTGTCACATGTTTACGTACTTATGTTGTTTACGTACGTATTTTACTGGGTTTCCGTACTTATTTTAAGCCCAGCCATGATGTTTTTTTCTAAACCTAACCAAATGAAAAGCCTAAAATGCGTCCTTATGACACGCCCAATGTCCGGGTAATGTTGTGCTATTTAAACGCCTTCCCTTGAGACTGGGTTGGATATTTATAAATTTGTCAAGTCACGTATCAAGGTAATTAATAAAAGGTCACAACTTCAATCTTCTTCCTCGGATTTGTAACAATGCCCACAATACGTGCATTTCCATGCACTTGTTTTTAAAAAAAAGAAAACTGAAACACAAAGAAAAAAAATCAATTAAGTTTTTTTTTGTGACGTTTTATGATGTGTTTTCCGTACTTTTGTTACGTTGATTCTGTACGTATTTTACTTAGATTACGTACTTATTTTAAGCCCGACCATGACATTTTTCCTTGCAATGATACGCTATTTATACGCCTTCCCGTGAGATCCGGTTGAGTTTTGAAAATGTTAGTTAAAGCAATTCAACATAGAAACTGAAACTGAAGTGCCTCATGTTCCGAAATAGAAAATAAGATTTTTAAGGTTTCTAAACTTCTATCGTAACTCCAACAGAGCTCCTTAGAGCTCAGTAAGTCCAATCAGAGGGCCATACGGCCCCATTCATTGTTTCTGTATAATAATCGATGCTTTATGAATCCTTTGAAAATGGTCGGAAACATCAGTGTTCTTGATGCAAATCACATCTCCCAGAATTTTTTTTTTTCTCAGAGTAGCAGCTGAAATATTCTGGCTGAACCCCCATGATCAAATCTATCTAATCCTGTGAGTCTTTTATCTGCAATCATAAAGCAAAATCTGTTGAACAAATTCCAGTATTTTAGTTAAATCTGTTGTTGTTACTAAAGATAGGCAGAGCAGCTTTGTTTTTATTTATTTTTTTATTTTGGGTCGTTTATGAAACATGGCCAATTTATGGGATGCAAAGCACAGCAGACCTCTGTGGATAATTGACTGGACTCTGGGGTGAAATCCTAATTGAAAGACATCATCCCTAAGCTCTACTTGCTGTTCTGGCATCTGGTAAGCATTGCACTACACAAAGACACTTTACAATTACACGTGTGCTACTTTGGGAGCACTAATTGTGCTTACCTGAACTCAGCTAGGAACGAAAATCCGTCATCGCTGCGCAGAGCTATCATTTCAGTTAATTACGGTGTTCTATATGAAGCAGCAAAGCAGTTGTTAGACACCCAGTTTAATGGTAATTCATACTAAACTAAATTAGTTTATTTTGGCTGCATTGGATGTATTTTATTATTTCCTTTTAGCAGGGCCTGTGTGAGACATGAGCAGAGCTCTCACTACCTCAAATCATTTTATTTCATTTTACATAAATTCTCTTTAATCATAGTTGATCCAACATGGATAACATCTAAGATAGACAATGGGAAAAATGTTCATCCTAAGATTCAAACTCAGATCTTGTTTGATTGAATATTTGATCACTTTTAATCAGTTATGAGTTGAGTCTTTAATACAAAGCAGCCCTGTCTCCGTAAAATGACTTTCCCATGAAAAGTGCACTGGGAATTACGTTTCAGGGGAAACACATTTTGTCGCGTATTAAGTCTGTTTTTGACGTATCACAAATATGTTTGCAATGATAGTCTGCGTAGGGAGGAGGTTGGGATGGATGGATCAAACAAACACTTCTTGTGTACTAAAAGTCAATGTTCACTTATTTTACTTATGTCTGTAGCTTAATAACATAACAAACATTATTACAAACATAATTTTAAGCTTAATCAGGATGTTTTTTTACGAAACCTAACCAAGTTGTTTTGTTGCGTTTTTGTTTAGTTTCAATTTATAACATATATTTAAAACCATTTCAAACTGATGTTGCAATGGAATGAAAATTGGCTTTCACTTCTTGGCAATATACGTTCTTTGATGCTGTTTAGTTGTATGGGAATGTAATTTTGTAGGAGACAGAGTTGTCCCCCAAAATATTTGAAAAATTTAAATTTGTTCCCCTCAAAATTTTTAAGGACCAATCATCAAATACCTACAAAAGCTAAAAGAAGACAATTTTCTCTCCTCAATAGTGTTAAACCGGTCAACCGATGGCCACTGAACTTAACGAGCAACAGTGAACACAACAGCTGGATATGCATATTTATAATATCATTATTATTTTTGTTAGTCCCCTTCAAAGTTTGACTGAAGATTTCACCCATAATAAACAATTCAACCAGCAATATATTTAAATAATGTACAGTATTATGGATTAACTAATGTATTGGACAAACTGTCATAATAATCAGATTTTTCTGTTTTTACTCTGTTTATTTAAGATGTGTGTTTAATCTCAGTTTAACAGTCTTCACTCAATGACATGGTTTATTAGACCACAACATGTTTCCCTTTTTGTCTAAACTGTGTTTACAGATTAGCCTACAGATGGTAATTAGCTCGTGGTTATTGTCTTCCCATTAAATGTAATCCATTACTGTGGAGCCTGGTTGGAATCAGAGCCTTGGTTTAACGAGCACTGAGGCGGGCTTTCTTAGCGTGTGAGACTTAAAACGCTTAGTTGAACTTCTACCATTTCCAGCTGCTTTTGAATAATGTAAACAATACATTTTGCCAGATGTGTATATTTATGAATGCACAAAGAAATACATGTAAAAATGTGCTGCGTGACTTCAAGCTGTGGGGTTTGTGCAACACAAAACATCATTTCTTATTTAACATCTGGTAGCTGCCGTGGCACAGAGCAGCTAATGGAGTTGGGAAATCTGGCATAACCGCTACCCCCCGCTCTGCATCATCCTTCCTGTTTTCTTCTCTTCTCTCAAAGTAGAAAGAATATCCTGGGAAGGAGGGCTTTGTGTTAACAGTGGACTAAACTGTGTGACAAGCCTCAGGGTTGATTTAACCTTCTACAATTGTTTCTCCTTTCACACTGTTAATTCACTGGTGAGTCTATGAAAGTAGTACTGGAGCAAAACACCTGAGCACCAAGTAATGTTACACTAAAGGGCCTTTCACACAGAATGCAACAATGGAACTATATTATTTCCAATGGCTTGAGCGGCGCCACGACACGCCGCTCGCCAAGCACTGCAGCAAGCGCAGCTTAAACCGCGTTCTGTTTGAAAGGTCCTTAAAGCCGCTCCCACACATGATCAGTGGTGAAATCGCTCTGCGTTGGCTATATTGTTGTTTGGGGAGAGTGGTGCCGCTCCCCTTGGCGTGGCGCACCGCTCAAAATTGTCACCGAGAGCTGCGCTCCTTGACTTTGTTTGCCGCTCGGCGGACAGCTCTGTAACATCAATAACGCTTAAATTTAAGAATAAGTATAAGATTCCACTTTGCTAGGCGTAATATATATTTTAAAGTAATTCAGACTTTGATTCTCACAAACCGTTGTTTGAGGTTGGCACGGGTTACCATGGTTACATGTTTCCAACCAACAAGGAGGCTCTCAGGAAGTGACGACGTAAAGTACTGCTCAGTGCGTCCGAAAAGATACATACTACTGTTTATTCACCCAAAAGTATGTTGAACGATTGTACACATACTGGGTATGTAGTGCATAGTATGCAATTCACTGCAACAGGAAATAAACTGGAACACATTTGGATTGTTTACCTCTACAACTGTAAAATGGTCTATAGATAGCAAGTTAGATAACATTATTAGGTAAAAGCTAACTTACATAGCAAAGCTTTACTTCTGACTTAACAACTAAATATCTAGTACAGCACAGACAACGTTTATGGTCAATACAACAGTTTAACAATAGTATAGGGATCCAGTAAGTGAGCTAATGAATACCCAGTGCCTGTTTAGGGCCAATTAAAACCGACGTCAAGGGCACTGAGCTCATCAGCCAATGGGGACGCACCCCTGACAAAAACCCGCCCACGCTAGAAAAGGATCGCCCGCCCCCGACTCTACAGGTACACAAATCACTTTTGCTTCATATTTCACTGAGATATGTGGTGCGAAAGTGAGAGTGCACAGAACAGCATTTGAGACTCGTAGCGGCAGATTCAAGCAGTTATTGATTTGTGTTTGTACTAGAAAAATATCCAAGAAAGAAAACATTATTTGTGAAGAAATGTTGTAGGTGTGATTGTGTTTTGTACAATTTTCACTGCTGTTTTTGGGAGATAAAAAAGTCTACAAAGTTGTAACTCCCAAAGCATTTTTCTCTGACTTCAAATTTACTGATATGTGTGACGATAAATTCTTCTGTCACAGGTGCTCAGGTGTTTTGCTCCAATAATACCTTCATATAATTCCACTCTTCTCTTCCTACCCTTATCTGCAGCAGGTCAACTGTGGTTGGCGCACAATCTGTGGTCTGCCAACCATGAAAAGCCTCTTCTTCATTCTCTTTACTGTCGATTTACCAGCTCGTTTTTCTTACTCATCTCTCTCCTTCTTCACACGTTCCACAGTCAACAGTTACCGTCCTACCAACCTTCATCTCTGTTGTTTTGTTACACAATATGCATCCTGTTTGTATTTTGGAGACAGAACCACCTCCCATATCTTTATATCAGCAGTTTCTGAAAGTGCTGATATACGTTCTACCAGCTCTCAGTGGGTGGGTGGTTTGGTTTGCATCCACTGCTAACCTTCTCTACAGCAAAACAAGTCAAAGGATGTCCCAGTCTTTTGTTACACTGTTCTCTTTCCTTGGCCTCCTTTTCCTTTTTACCTGATTCATTTCTGTTTGAAATGCTTTAGTTCCTTGACCTGAGCAGCACACAAAAAGCGCTTGAGACAGATTGGTTGATTTATGAATGCACAGTGGCCATGTCCTCCATGCTAATTACAGCGTTTTCTGATGTTAAACATAAAAAACATCAGGGCCGTATTGTATTCTTTTTAAGGACTAAGAGATAAGCACCTGCTGCAGGGTCCAAGGGTCCAATCCTCAACTTCCACACCCACAACAGCAAGTTATTACTGTTCCTCCATTCAACAATCAATCATAGTCATTAGATCATTCACATCACACTAAAATAGCCCTGAGGGCTGTTCAAAGCACACTGTGCAGGAGAGGTTAACAGCTGCAACAAAGGAAAGCACAGAAGCACCGCTGTCGTTATTCATTTTTTCCTAGATATTATTAACACTGAATTTGTTCTTTTAATTTGGAAAACAACCATTTTGAGAATAAGTTATTAACTGGGAGGTGATGTTATGTCAAGAAGAACTCTAGTGGGTGATAATGAAATAGCAAACAAACCAATAATGAACAAAAATTAATTATTCAGAAGAAGCAATTAATTCACTAATTAATTATTTTCCCAATGTGATCTCTACACAACTTACATCAATTTAATACAGCTCATGAGTATAAATTTACTATGATTTAAACTGATCTTAAAGGTGCAGCGTGAAGGATTTGGCGCCATCTAGTGGTGAGGTTACAGATTGCAACAAACTGAAACCTCTCCCTTGTGTCAAGCGCGTAGGAGAGCTACGGTGGCCGACGCAAAAATGCAATATACGCCTTTCTTTATTTACGCGTATCATTTGTACGCCGTGTATTCTGTACTGAGTATAAATGCTACGGTAAGAGTTAATGACGTAGTATAAAAAGCAAGAAAGACCACTTATGGTGGACAAACAACAGACTTTTAACCAGGAGACCCGTGTTCGAGACCGTTGTTGACCGGTGGTGTGTTTTGTAAGTTATGTTAGTGATGTTTGTCGTTTTTTTGTTGACGTTTGTGACCTGTTTTCCGTAGTTGTTTCCGTACAAGAAAGTCGGTCTCACCGCTCTGTATATTTCCTTGTTCACGATTACATGGATTACACGCAAACTTATTTTGTAGGACATATACGAATTACAGTGCATTACTTTTCATAGGTATAGCTATGATTGGTGTGTGAGAACAGTCTGATCTGGTATGGCTCACTGTGATTATAAATGTACTATGATTTAAACTTCCTGATTGTACATCACACAACGTTGCCGCTACACACCATCCCATTAAGCATCTCAACAAGCTGCCATAATGATAAAGTTGGTCTGTTTGCTCTGATAAGACCAACTGTTTTCACTTCATCAATCATGTATAATGGGCTGTAACCATTGTTTAACTGTGTCACTTCTCCTGATGGGGGGAGCTGGAATGTCCACCTTTTTGTTTTGATATCATTTACAATCCAATTAGTCTCCACGACTGAAGTGATGGATTAAACCTCATCTATCCAGGCGACCACAGGTGACCGACCTGCGGGACTCCTTCAGATTTGAAAATCGATAAATGGTGCGTGATGATGAAAGTTTTCAGGGTTATTCTGACTCTTTTTCTCCTTTCACTGTGCAGTCTGACAATTGAGCAGGCTGAGTTGATCTGAGATGGACTCCAATTTTTTTTGAAGTGAATTGTCACTATTTATATCATTGAACAATGTCAGTGGTACTCGGTAGACTAATTGGAAGCACTCAGTGGGATTCCCAGGGTGTGAAAAACTTTCTGAGTTGATCAAACCTGACTGGGCTTAGTCTTTTCCTCTTTCTATTTCAAAAACAAATGTGGCCAAATCTTCTTTTTACAGCGACAAGGAAGACTACTGATGTCCTTGAAATTCCCTGCCAACTAAAAATATTGGAGACGATGATACCAGTCTCCTTTTCATTGTTCTGTCTAGTATTAACATGAGTCCTGTGCTTTGAGACGGCAGCTAAAAAGCATTAACATCATACAGTACCATAACCAGTGATCTAACTGCGACGTAGTGCAGAGGTGGCAGGCTGCTATACAGAAAAAAGCACCAATAGTTCCTGCCATCTTGCTTCAGGATGTGAATTTTACAAGGGAGAGTCACGCAGGCAGAAATCTAATTTTGCAACGCAGCTAAACACATCTGGGTACAGGACGCACGCTAATCCCAAATTTCAAGGGGACCAGAGATATGAAGTGAACCGTATGCTACAACAGATGTGAACACACAAAGTCAGAGCTGCAGCTCAAGGATATTTAATGGAGCTTTAGGTGAAGAACAGTTGGAATTATGCAAATAGATGACGGTGAATGGGCTACTGACCGACAGAAAATTCATTTGAACGCCACTAATTTCTTTAACGCATTAATGCAACTTGCGATTTTTAAGGTTGTAGCTGCCTTAAAGCTAGAGTGAAGATACTGGCATCATCTGAAACTAGAAAACCTAAAGAATCCATTGGTTTCAATCATGTCATACAAGCTTTTCATGATGGAGGCTAAATAACACTCCAAACGTAAGCTAAATTTTGGCAAGGAAAAAGTGTCATAGCCATTTTCAAAGGGGTCCCTTAACCTCTGACCTCCAGATACGTGAATGTAAATGGGTTCTATGGGTACCCACAAGTCTCCCCTTTACAGACATGACCACTTTATGATAATCACATGCAGTTTGGGGCAAGTCATAGTCAAGTCAGCACGCTGACAGCTGTTGGGCTGCAGTTTGTCATGTTATGATTTGAGCATATTTTCTCCTCACGGTTCTTGAAGAGTCTCAGAGCTGCAATGATTACCTTCGCCCACCATGAACACAGCAACGTGCCGTCCTCATTCAGCAACTGCTGCACGTCTACTTGTAAACGCCACCTGCATCCAGTCTTCTATATGATTTACCATGCGCGGTAAAATTTAATGAGTAAATATCATGTGGGTTTTGGACTTTTTTACCTCAAACAGATGAGTGAAAGAAGACCACAAGAGAGGACATAGCCAGAGGTACTCAACGCCTCTTGCTTGATTAATTTCCCTTTGTTCCCATAATCTGTTTACTACCCGCACTAATTGCACCTTTCACAAGGCAAGGAGAAGAGCCCCAGTTAAAAGACTAATAAGTGCACCAAGATTGGTTGACTTTCTTAACAATCAGCAAGTCATTGCAGAGAGTGTAGATGTTGATTAGATTTACTTGTAATGACTATCTGTCTGTATTATGTCTGATACATGATATCTACTTATAAACAAGTGCAGGCTGATATTTAAGGCAAAAATATAAATGGCCAATTTTCTTTAAAACAAGACATTTTAGTTCGGGTGTTTTGGTTCATTCAACAAAGGATAAGGACCTAAGGACCTGAGTTAGTCAGATAACTTTAAATAATATATATGATTCTGAGTTTAATAACAATCATATCCATATGAGTATATCCTGCCACTCACCATAGCCAGAGGGATGATGGCTTGGATATCTCGCTGCACCACCGTCAACTCCGTCACCACCTTCTCTGAGTCGGGCGGCGGGTTCTGCCCCTTGTAGTCGATGTTCCAGTTGATCCTTCTGGTCACCGAGAGGCTGGTGAAGTTCTCCATCTCGAAGTCCAACTGCATCACCTCCACATTGCCCAATACGTCCCTGACACACCATAAAAACACACACAAAACAGCATTAAAACTAGAATTACCGCCTTGTGGTTGTATGCCTCCGCCAACCAGTCAGTTTACATCAATGTCTGTCAGAAATGTCATCACTTCATCATTTTATCCTGTTAGACATTTGTGTGATATTGTCCTAATTCAACCCGATACCACACCAAAGTGTGTAATAGACCCGCCTGGACAGAATGTCAGTGTCACGTTTTGCCACACAGAGATGTGAATATTAGACGCCTGTATTAACCTGCAGTACCAGCAAAAGGCAACAAAGCCACTCACTTAGGTTTAGGCAACAAAACCAATTAGTTAGATTAAGGGAAAACGTCATGGTTGGGCTTAAAATAAGTATGTAAACTAAGTAAAGCATGTACGGAAACAACGTAACGTCAGTATGGAAAATATGTGACAAACATCACTATAAAACAAGTGACAAACATCACCAACGTAACTCGGTCTCAAACACGGGTCTCCCGCCTGAAAGTCCTGTGTTTGTTGGACCCATACCCCTCCTCACCTGCCCAACATAAGTTGTCTTTATATAATTCGGAACTACCTCTGAAGTTAGACTTCCGTGACTACACAACACGTGACATACATCACGTGACAACCGTCATTGGCGTCTTGGCGAAACAAAACGTGACACTGACATGATTTTTTGTTGTGGACAGGCGGGTGTAATGCACACATTGCCGTGAGACTGGGCTACATAATTAGCATTTCATTCTTGAGTTATGGGCAAGTTTTTTGAGAGGTCCCAGTGACCTTTGTCTAAGTGAATGTTTGTGCCAAATGTAATGAAATTCCCTGCAGATATCGCGTCCACGAGAATGGGAAGTCACAGTGACCTTTGACCACAAAAATGGAATCAGTTCATCCTTGAGTCCAGGTAGATGTTTGTGCCAAATTTGAAGAAATTCCCTCCAGGCATTCCTGACATATCACGTTCATGGGAATGGGTCGGACGTTCGGATAGACAACCCGAAAACAACTGTCTCCGGCGCGGAGGCATTATGTTTTTTTTAAAGCCCACATGTCAGTTACAGCAACATATTCATGAAAAACACAAAATAATAAGAAGTTCTGGTCATGGAATTGTTGACTGGATAGTTTTTAATTATTAAACCATTTTGTGAGCTGTCGACACACTGCTCTGCAGTTATTTTTAAAGTTTTCCTTAAGTTACCCTCGAGTTGAAGAAAGAGATAATGTATTCATGAAGGCTTCAACATGTGAAGTGCTGCAGCCAAAAGCTTCAGAGACGAGCAGATACTTGTCGGATGATTTGTTCTTTATTCACTGTTCTATTCTACATCTGCATATCTGAAGGCATGTCTTTTTATGGAACATGAAATAATAACACAAAGGCATAATGTAATATGCATAACGCAGTTGATCACCTACAGAAGATAACGTCATAGCTTGTACTGAAATGATAGAAAGAGCTGAATGTACTGCGTTTAGATTGAACACAGTGTTCTGGTTGGATCAATGAATCAATGTCCGAGGGACTGTCCAGCGAAGATTTCAGAATAAAAGCCAGTATAGCTTCCAGTGGAGTGTAATCAATGTTATGCATTCAGCAAAGCTCACGTACCTTGTCAGTCACATTCAATGATGAAGTGAACGTCACAACATTTCATTGTCCTTCAGTGTGATCGGTAGATCTCAGTCTGACAGACACAAGGCACTTAACATAGCTATAGGATCTTAAAGGTCAACTTGAAGCTTCACGACTGGACGACTGACTTCCCTTTTGAAATGTTACCATATTCTTTACTCACATAAATGTCATATTACTTGATGTGGAAAAATAAGCAGCACCGTAGTGATGTTCAGGTTTTGAGCTGTAAAGAGACATTCCACCATTACTATTAGTGGTTTTGGTTAATGTGTTTTTGTTGTCCATGCAGCCATTATGATAAGTGCTTTTGGTTCACACCTTTCTTGATTAAATGAAGTCAAGGTGAAGAAGCTGAAACTCTGCTAAAGCATATTACAATATGAATCATTCTCTCATGCTGCAATTTAATCATGTAGCGCCTTAATCCCTTTATAAACTGTTTTTTGTCTGGTCACAAACGCTGAATACAAATTCTTCTGTAACAATAAAAAGGATTTTTAGGGCACTTGAGCCTTACTTGAATCTAACTAATGATGTATCAATGCACCAAGCTAATATATCTACTCATCTCATTTTGCACAGCTGAGAACAACGCTACATCAATCTCGCACTGCCCACCAGTCTGAACCTCCCTGCTTTTCACTACCCTTAGTGGTTGCTATTTAATTTTTAAGCATTGGACTCAACTATCTTAAACAGCCTCAAAGCAAAGGTAGTCCACCAAAGAGCAACTGTTAAACATGATTTTCTCAACCCCTCAAAAATATCTCTGTGTGCAATGAAATAACAAATGTGTATTATTGAAAATGTAATTCCAACTCATAATCATAGCTGCGGTGATCGGGCCCTTGCACATTCACGTACATCAGGGGGTACTGGCGGCACGCCGGTCGTCGCGGCCAGACACAATGAAACAGGAACTCTGCTGAGTGCAATGATACCTCCCATGAGAATCTACAACAAACGGCTCATGAGTTATGAAAGAAGGCAGGCATCAAGTTTAGGGGTGGGACTTTGAGTTGGTTTTGGCATGTAAATGACCTCAAGCCTGGACCCTTATCATGGCTGAGAAATTTGGAGCAGATTTGACAAAGTATGCAGAGGTTACATCAACATCCTGTTTTATGGCACAATACGCATTTTTGCCGCCATGCCACATCACCAATGTTGCATGAAAACACAAACGTTTGATAAATTTTCATCACAACAGTCTTAAGATGATACAGACCAAATTTGAAGTCGATCAGATGAATTCTCTAGAAGGAGTTTATTAAAGTACAGGGCTTGTAAATCGCTAAAAATGGGCGAAAATGGCACATTCAATTAAAAATGGCTGACTTCCTGTTGGGTTTTGGGTATACCTCCAAGAGGCTTTTTTGTGCGTCTCCACATGTTATATAAGCCTACCAAATTTCATACATGTAGGTGAAACCTGAATGAGGGGCTCAACGTTGTCGGTGCTCGGGCCCTAATGATGAGTAAATTCTTTGAACTCGATGTATCTACAAATTGAGCATTAAAGTTCGGTCTTTCTCTTAGAAATAGTAGTTTGACACCCAAACACAGGACTTAGTTCCAGGAGACCGCTGTTCATGTCCCGTGTGAAACCAAAAGTAAATGTTGACTTTACGCTTGTTACGTAACGTTATGTAAGAAAGTCCATTAAGGGCAGTTTTATTTTACTTACGCTGGTTACATTACGTTGTTGAGTTATTATTTTAACACACACTTTTATGTTTTTTTCTACTTAACCAAGTAGTTTAATTATCTAAACCTTACCAATCGTCTCACAACGTTAACCACGTGGCATTGTGTGTTCCTGCAAGTGTGATACAAGGCTGATATGAAACGTTTTTGGTTCAGAAACATCGACATTCGACACATCCGTGGTGTGCGTAGACCCAGTCTCCTACAAATGTTCTTTGTAGGAGACTGGGTTGTTTAGCAACAGCTTCATGTCAGACATCTCTTCTGAATCATTTATTTGTGCATTACTGACAAAATCTAATCTGACATTAGCCTTATTTATTTTCCTATACGTTAATCCACTTATGCACGCGGCTGTTGTTAAGAGAGACGCTAAAACTGATGAGAAGTGACAGTTTTCTAATGGTATTCCTGCGTACTTAGATGGAGTTATCATATGCAATGAATTAATCAGTGATTGTCTCTGAATGAAAACAGTGTGCAAGTCCTGTCAATAAACAATCAACTGCTCTCTAATCGTGCTAGCTTTCTTCTTCTTCTTCTATCTTAAGGCCTTGTGCAAGGGGATTGCAAATTTGGTTCTGCCTTTCACTTTCAAATAACCGTAATTGCAGTGGCTGCAGATTCGCTTCTGACCAATCAATAGCTTTTTGGTAGGTAACCTGATTGCTCTGGTGGCCGTGCACATGACACATTTGAGCATTCTCTCTTTTGCTTCTCTCTGCGGCACAAAGATACCAAAGACTTCAGCTGGCATCTCTGTTTTACGACTCCAACATGCCGGTGATGTAGAAGCGATAACAGCTCGCATGTTATGAAAATCCTGCTTGTAATCCTCAAGTTCAACAAGCCTAACGTGAAACTGTTTCACTGGTGGAGAAGGGGCAAATTAAATCTCTCTCCGCCCGTGACGAGAAGCATCCCGCCCAAAGCTCACCTTTAGCTGAGAGTGAAGCGCTCGCCGTCTGTCCTTCACAAAAGCAAAGCACCCATCCCACCATTCAGCCTGAGAGCCTTTTAATGAAAGCCGGATCAAACTATCTGTACGAGCCTCCACCCACAAACGGCTCCTCTCAGGAACATCGTGATGAGATCTCAGCCTATTTGTCTCGACATCACTCACTGAAAACAAACACCCCCGTCTGTCTGTGACACACTAAAGCTGTCATCAATATGGCCCACTGGAGTGAGTACATGTACAGACGCTCAATAGTGTCGACTGCCACCGCGCCGGAGGGAAGGAAAAATGATGTTCACAATGCACTGATCTGGGTTAAGGGGCATGCTTTTTGTCTTTATCAGACAGAAGAGTAAATTGTAAAAAATGTATGGGAAACAAATGGAAGTGAAAGCACTCGCAGAGGGCCAGCCCTACACATGCAGAAGTCTGTCAGTGTCTGAGTGAGTGATGAAGTGACACGATTGGTCAGCCGAGTGTTGGAGTTTCCTCATTGGTCGCTGCTCTTTCAAAATGAAAATGCGGGTGGGAACACTCCTTTGTTTTTATTTTCAGGGGGGCGTGTCAACAGCAAAGAACGTATGTCGCCAAGAACTGAAAGTCAGTTGTTCAAACTAAATCATTTCTATTCTACTGTCATATTCTACCAAAATGGCCTGTGTTGAACAATACCAGAGTTTTTTCTCTTTTGGTACATGTCCACAAGGCCGTTTGTTATCGCGAGGGATTGCCTTGCTTCCGAGCATTGTATGCTTGATGGGCTGTCACTAGACAGGCACCTGATTGGACGAACGCTTTCCCTCTTGGCCTGCTGCTCCCAGCTTTCAAACCAGAACCAACATGGCTGCTAGTTTGGAAACTTTCTTCTCTTATATCACAAAAATAGTTCATCGAAATGTGTTTCTGAAAACATTTTATGGGAGAAATAAGCCATGCAGTTGCTGAATCTGTCTGTATTTTGGATCGACAACCTTAAATTAAAAGTTTCTTGGGAGTTTTGAAAAGGCGGCAAGTCGCGACGGACGCCCCTGATTTGCATAAAGTAGCCTAGACTTCAACTTTATGCAAATGAGGAGCTCCCAACACGACGCCCGTCTCTTAAATTGCGCCGCCACGCTACCAGAATGCATTGCATGGCTGCTTTTATAGACAATGGAGAGGGTCAGTAGACTTTTTAGGAATTTTTAGTAAATATCACATCACTGTCCGTCTGCACACGCCCTTATCAGAATCCTTATTGATTCCTCTTTTAGCTTTCTATCTCTTTACGTTGCCTAACAACAGCATCCAAACCCATGACAGCTTTTACTTTAATTGGTGAGCGTTTTTCCTCGCCACAGCTCCAGCAGCTGCAGTGTTACAGTACATCTTATTACATTTCCTCAGGGCATGTCAATGGGATTATAGGGTGACCTTTTCATCATAATACTAAATTATGTATGTGTTAGCTAATTAATGTCACTTGAGTCCAGTTCCTAAGGTTCCAGAGGAAAAAAAGGAATTATGGCTCCACAAGGAAATGTTTATGTGAGCCTTCCTGTACTCTGTTCTCCATTATCTTCCATTATTAAAATGAAGAGTTTGAATATTTCATGTAACTATTCCCTTCAGATTTGATAGCAACTGAGATTTATGTCGATATTGATGTTAGACAAATAAAATCAACATGAAGGCATTTTTTAAAACGTAGTGGTGGGTGATTTCGTAGCAGAGGAGGAGAGGATGGAGGTAAACATGGCTCAAGAAAGTCCGCTCTTGTTTCCATTAGGTTAATGATGCTCTGTCTGTCTGTATGGCACAAAGTATATATTTTAAAAGCTGTAGCTTGGGGCTTTTTCTAGAGCTCAGGGGGGATTTCATTCTTTGATCAGAGGTCTGTTTGAACTGATTAACAGGGAGAGTTCATCGGATCAAAGCACTGCGAGGCAGAGTTACAACAGAGATGGTGAACAGAGGGCTCAGACTGGTCCGTGCTTAAGCTGGAGATAGACTCGCTTTTTAACCATGCGTTTGCATCATTTTCTGAGGATGTACACATGCAACACTCCAAATGGACACAGGATGCATGAGGCATTGTCACACACATGCAAACCATAGACTGTATTTAGCATTTATAGCATCAAATAACTAATGAAAACCAAACTTGTCAGAAAAATGAACACTTGATCAAACATCAGCATGATAAGAACTACCTAAAATGACAGAAACCATCTTTGGGAGAAATTGATTTGACGCGTACTTTAACTTTTTGGTTTGGCCCGTGTCCCACCCACTAACATGGAAGAGGCAGGCTTTATGATATATACTGCAGCCAGCCACCAGAGGGCGATAAAGATGTTTTGGCTTCACTTTTTGGAAGCCCTCATGTCGTCCGTCTTTATATACAGTCTATGATGTGAATGTGTCTCTGGCCATAAGTCTGTCATATAAAGTCTAGAGCACTTAAAAGCACTTAAAGCAAAGTATAGGGATGTTTTATTGAAATAAAGTATGAATTTAAAGGAATAGTTTCTTTCTTAGATCAATATCGATTATGTGTGTTATGTACCAAGCTGAAGTCAGTTAGTCTAGCTTAGCATAAAGACTGGAGGCAAAGGGAAGCAGCTAGACTTTTTTGTCCGTTTTCCTACGAATGTCCAGCAACGCGTGTCAATTTCCGCTCGTTAAATGCATACACAATTCTTCACAAGAAACAACTTCCTTAGATTTAAGCAACAAAATTACTTGCTTAGGTTTAGGAAAAGATTGTGGTTTGGGTTAAAATAACACTGGAGGTAACGTTACTTAAAGGTCCCATATCATACTCATTTTCAGGTTCATGCTTGTATTTTGGGTTTCTATAAGAACATGTTTACATGCTTTAATGTTCAAACATCACATTATTTTCCTCATCATGTCTGTCTGCATCTACCTGTATTCACGTTCTGTCTGAAACGCTCTGTTTTAGCGCATTTCAACAGAGTGGCAACGAAATTGCGTTGCTAGGAAACAGCTTGGGTCCATGTTTACTTCCTGTCAGTTGATGTCATTCACATACACTGCAACAGAAAATAAACTGGAACACATTTAGAATGTGAAATTGCCTAAATTGTAATTGTAGATTTGTGACATCACAAATGTACAGAAATCCTGACGGCTTGTTTCAAACGCACAGTTTCTGAATACGGGCTGTGTGTATTTCTCTGTGGATTCAGTGTTTTTTGATACTTTCACAGTATTTATATATCACTTAAACCTGCTTTATGAAAGATCTCATTTTTTAATATGGGACCTTTAAATTAATCAACATTGATTTGATTTTGGTTTCATGGGACACACGGGACACAAATGCCGGTCTCCTGAGCAAAAGTCTGGTATGTTTTGACCCACCCTTCCACCCCGACTTCCTCCCTTTTTAGTTACAGTGCATTACTTTTCGTAGGTATAGCTATGAACAGTGTATGACACCAGCCTGGGGTAATTTGATGCCCTAGGAATGAAAACAGGATGTTAATACAGAACGGCGAGGCGCATTGAACAGGCTGTGTGAAAGGGACTTATGTCCCTCCTGCAGAAGTTTTTGTTAGGAGTCAATATTGGCACTAAAAAATGTGCTCTGAGTCCTCCCTTGTTAAACACTGAATCATTCAGAGCAAAAAAAAATGACTCATCGTATTTCTGTTGTCCTGACTGCCACAGTGGTAATGCCACTGCCACAGCTCTTTCAGGAACATTATTCATTTGAAAGCCATTGACCGCGATCAATAATGCATTGGTTCATGTGGCGTTATCAACGAGCCGCTGCTGGAATGGGCCTGTTCCAGATGGAGGGTTACAGAAGAATAAATACGCTGAATAATTCCAGTGCTGACTGAAGACTGATCTGATTAAGAGACAGCAGATAAGAGGAGAATAATAAAGAGAGGAGAGTGATGAAGAGATCAACAATACGCCCCGAAGGGAAAACATTGTCACCTCATTTCCTCAGTTTCAGGTAATTTTGAGTAAACAAAAGCAGCTGTTCAAACAGATCTGGTACTCAGATGTGTTCACAAATGAGATGCTGCTCTGAGCATATTTGTCTTTTTTTTGGGGGGGGGAGACGGGAGTATGAAGCGGCTTTAAATAGTGAGCAGTTACTTAGTTTGCTGTTTAAATCTTGCACAAAAAGACATATGAATGAGAACAATTATTGAACTTAGAAAACATATTAGAGCTCTGCTTATTGCTGAATTGAGTCGGATAATTAGGGGAAGAATTGTCTCGAGAATTTGTGTATTTTTGGGGCTCATTACTGTAAAGTCTTAGGCTGCTGCACATCTTGCAGAATAAACTCATCCACTCAAACAAGAAAGAAAATAGAAGGTGCTGAAAGTGGGATAACATAAACTGAACCATTAAATGAGTTACAGGTCGGTGTTTGTCAGGTTAATTGTGAAGAAATGATTTTTGTGGCTCCCTTATATCCTGTCGTGTTTTTTTTATGCTTAAATCAGTAGGAAATACATCGCTCAATCAATTTGATGGGAATGAAGCATCAAAAGGTGAATTCTTCCGTGACTATGACTTTAGATGCCGATTGTTTGTCTGCTTGGCCTTGGGTGGTCACACAATTGGCTGAGTTCTTGACAAAATGCAGCATGACACGTTGTTTCTCTATCCATGCTTGACCCCCTACTGGACATTTCACACATGGTGACAGGGTGGCAAAGATTACATGACAAGGGTCACTAAATATAGCAAGAAATGCTGCCACGAAGGCGCTAAGAAGCAAACAAGAGAGGAAGGGTGGATTTCTTTTTCAGGTGAGGCCACTCTGCCTTCTGCCTCTCTGTCCTTTCTCTCGGGGAGTCCATGGGGATGCCAATATTTAGACCAGCAGTCGCTAATGTCTCCGAGGCTCGGTGATAACCAGCCTCACTCCCAGTGCCTCAGCTCCTAATGAATTGAACGCATCACATATTGTGATTTATGGTTGTAAATTTTTAGTTGCTTTCTCTCAGTGGAGCCAGCTCACAGGCCAAACTGGAGCCATATAAAAACCATGAGCAAAATGAGATTGATGTTCACTGTGTTAATGTGCAAGCAGCTGTTTAAAGGATCAGTTCACTCTAATTCCATAAAACAAAAAGAGAAACTTATTTTCTCACCTACCCATAGTGGCATCCATGCAGATAGTTTGAGATTTCTTCCACCACTTCTGTACAATTGAGGCGAATTGAATTCTAGGTGTTGCTTGAAACATTTATCAAAAATTAAACAGCAATTCAAGAAACGGTGTCCTGGTTATTCTGGATAACCCATAAACTTTACTGTTGATAGTTTTCATTGGAACACTGGAACATTGGAGCATCATGCTTCAATTTCAGCTCTTTACATACATGCAGTCTTTTCAAAATAAAATTCCGTCCTCACAGGGAACTACTTGGTAAGGTTTAGGCAACAAAACTTTTGGGTTAAAGAAGTGATGTAACTTCAGTACGGACGTTAAGTGACAAATAAATCAACGTTGACTGCTAGTTTCATACAGCGGTCTCCTGGATGAAAGCCTTGTGTTTGTTGGACCCATCCAACTACCCTCACGCCCATCTAAGTGTGTCTTTTCACTCTTTAAACTACCTCTCCACAGTCACTCCCAGCGCTCTTTCACTGAGCGTTTACTGTTACCACGGATGGGTTTACATTGTAGTAAATGGAAAACCCGGTGAGATCATACAGGCGGTATAGAGTGTCCTGTGCGATGATATCACGTGCCCACGGCCGTAACAAAGCCTCTGTATTTGACGCCGTGGGAATGGGAACGGGTTGGGATTACATATGAATCGATTTTGTGGGATATGTATGAATTACAGTGCATTGATTTTCATTGGTAAAGCTACAAACAGTGTATGAGTCCAACCTGCTGAATAAGTATTATTGTGTTTATTGTTATCTGTGTGTCGTTAGTCTTTTGGAGAACCAAAACTAAGGGGGTGGTAAATGGACTGAATTTATATAACACGTTTCTAGTCTTAGTGACCACTCAAAGCACTTTACAACACAATTCAACATTCACCCATTCACACAGACATTCATACACTGGTGGGTGGCAGAAGCTGCCATACAATGTGCTACATATTCCTCAGGAGTGATAAACATTCACACTCACAATTTGGGGTTTAGTATCATGCCCAAGGATAGTGGGACATTATCAGACTGCAAGGGCCAGGGATCGAACCACCAACCTTTTGATTAGTGGACGACTGCTTTACCCCTACCTAGGTATGCAATAGTACTCTCACCATTTGAAATGGTCTTGAACCGCCACTGACTTTCTACCAAAGAAATAGCACCTAAGGAAACTGTGGAAACAGACTATGGAATAAAATGTTGCTGTTGAATTTCTTTTTAAATATAATCTTTCACTACTGTGAGCATCAAACATTTCCATCCCGTCTCCAATTGACCTCCATTGTATCTGAGTGGAGGCAGATCTGCCAAAATCTGTACTAATGAAACCAAAACTATCTCCCTGGCTACATACCACTTCCTTTGTCATGTAAATTGACCCTTTAAGCTGCCTCCAAATGTCGGGCTGTATTCCTAAAGGCAGGCGAGCAGATGCATCAATAGGCTATACACCATTTAGACTACATTAAGCTTGCAAATCACTTAGCAACTCTAGTTTCAGTATTACCATAAAGTTGCATTTACTGTAGAATCTGCCCAGACAGAGTCCATTACGGCCCCGTCAGACACTGCAGGACTGTGATTAGGTGTTTTTACTCCTTTGAGGAACTTGGCATAATTACTGCTCTCAGACAAGATCTCATCTCGGAGGTATTTTAAAGCCCGCAGTCAGAACCGTCTACCTCATCACTCCACGTAGACCGAATTAACAGCAGATGTAGTGAGACTAAGCAGATAACATCTCCGTTCATTTAACTTTGTGCTATAAAGCAGGGGGTGCTTTTAGTCACTGCTGTGGGCCAAAGCTGTATTTTATCTTCCGGAGCTCCTGGGGCCTTTACAGAGAACGCTGTATGCTTTTAAAAGCTACCTTTAATCAGAGGGCGAACTATGACTGTTACACGCAAGGAAGCCTTTCTGGAGACCTTTTGTCCATTGTTAAGGAAGACAAATATCGCTGTCTGCGTGGCAGGAGCGAGGGCAGGAATCACCAGCTGCAGCAGCAGCAGTTGGTCAGAGAGCCACGGTGTGTTTAGGCCCGGGGCTGTTGACTTACCCCTGTTTGACTGCTTTGTTCTTGTTCACGTCGATGGTGGTGATGGAGTGCTTGGCGCCAGACTGAACCTCCCAGTCCACCTTCCACTGGGCGTTCTTCGACTTGGTCTCGAGCAGGTTCACCCCTTTCTTTGCTTTGACCCTGCAGGAAATGGCGGGGGGGGGGGGAAGAATGGGACGAGTCAATTTTATTAGAGCGGGTTGATTTATGTGCAAGGTCGGAGGTGAGCGCCCTCTGTGTGCAGCAGTCCTCCTCCTCGCATTGCGTCATGGCAAAAGCAATTGCACAGATGAATCAATAACAGAGATGAATGAAGATGACAGAGCAATGATACATGAGACCAGAAGGCTAGGACTGCTTCAGGTCACAGGGTCCACTAATAATCCCTGTAAAATCAAATCTACCATGCTTTATACTGCACCCACTGGGCATTTATACACTAGCCACTGACACCTGAAAGCTTCCAAATTCATTCACATGAAAACATTTAGACACACTAACTAATGAGGCATTTCATATAAATAACAGATTAAATGATGGTGGATTTCCCAAAGACATCAGGATACATTATTGATTGTGAGGTGAAATCCTCCTCCTACAACCCTCAGCTCCTCAGGGAGGCAGGTCAGGGTGAGCTACAGAACCCGGGACGCTTCAGCAGGGAGGATGTTTGAACGTGGAAACCACTCATACTCCATGCAGCCCCTTAATATTTCAGGTTCTCATTTTAAATAGACCGGGGACTGAAATACATTGCGTGGAAAATGTATACCTCCTACTTCTCTTACACCATATAGAGAATAAATAATACCAGTGAACCTAATATACATACTGTATGTGTAATTCGCCAAACATTCTCGCTCACAGACCTAAATAAACAGACATGTATACACAAATGCATCGATCATAATCTTAACTTTACGGTGCCTGCGGAGATTCTGCACGTTCACAAACTGAACATGCATGTGTGTATACAGTGTGCATACACTATCTGCATAAATCTGCATATTCCCACCACAAAAATAACTAATGTCCCAAATCCGTCTGTTGATAGAAGAGAAGATAAATACAGCAAATACCAGGCAGCAACCTCCGGTTCTTAACTTAGACGTCCTTAAACTTAAAGAAGTCTGATTGTATAGAAGTCTATGAGAAAATGAGCCTACTTCTCACTTGATTTATTACCTCAGTAAACATTGTAAAAATGAGTTTATGGTCTCAATCGCTAGTTTCAAGTCTTCTTCAATACAGCATGATGTTCATTTAGTAAATTATGGTCCTAGTTAGAGTCAAATAGACCATAAAGCAGGGGATGCTTTAGGGCGTGGCTACCTTGTGATTGACAGGTCGCTACCACGGCGTTGTCCGGTCTGGGAGCTGTCCTCGTTTTCGTCTTACAACTTTTACCCTTTCACAGTGTGTTTTTAGTTCATCAAAGTTAATTATAACATTTTTGGTCGCCTAAAAATGTCTTATTCAGCGTTTGGTTGTACTTAGCTCCATCCTCTCATGTCACTTCTGGTTCCAATAAACCAAGATAGTGACGGCCAGAATGCAGAACTCGAGGCTTCAAAACGGTAGTCTACAAACCGATGGGTGACGTCACGGTGACTATCGACATCTTATATACAGTCTATGGCAAATACTTAGATAAATAGCTTCAAAAGAAGAAAGCTATAAAAGAGTACAAAATGACAAGATATGTTGGCTGCGCCGATATACAGCAAGCACTTTCCCATTTCATTTTTTAAAGAACGGTCAGGCCTTGACTTATCATTTTTCACATCTTAAGATATTTAGCCACAGCATCCTGATAAAACTGGATTCAGACTTGAACTTGTTGAAAAAATGTTGACTGTGAAAGTAAGCAGGCTTTCAGAGGAGAAATGATATATGTGTATATTGACGACAGCGCACCTTAAACCAAGAGGCTGTTCAAATCAGCGATGAATAATTTGAAATTTTCTGTCAGCTGAGCAACAAACCAGCTCTGGCAGCTGTCCTTTGTGACTTTACCTAGACGTGCTATTAAGGTGTCCACTGTCAGAATAATAAACAGCAAAGAGGAAAAACAAAAGCACTCTCTTCTCCCCCGTTATTATTGTGATTCTGGTTATTTGACCACGGAGCAGCCACGCCCGACTCCTGCACCGATGGAGACAACAAGCGGCCCTTCCACAGACATGCAGAGCAAATGGAGATCATCGATCTGATGGTCTCATTTTCATGAAACACAAGACAGAGATGAATTATTAACATATTTGGCTTTTGTTTGTCTGCCTTCAAGACAATTCACTAAAAAACAGACTGAAGTTAAAGGGGGCGTATCATGCTCACTTTTATATTACTTGTATTTTGTGTTTCTACTAGGACATATTCACATTCGTCTGTCTGAATATACCTGTATTCACCCTCTGTCTGAAATGCTCTGTTTTAACGCCTGTCTCTTGAAGACCCCGTCCCGAAAAAGCCAGATTTGCTCTGATTGGTCAACGTTTTCCGGTCTTCCGCATCTGCGCTGCACTGCAGCTGGGAATGTGGAAGTGGCGTTACTTAAGTACGGAAGTTACGCAACAAATAAATCAACATTGACTTCTGGTTTCACACGGGACACAAACAGCGGTCTCCTGGACGACAGACCGGTGTTTTCTTCACTCACCCATCCAAACCTTCACTCCCAACTCGTCCAATACCGCAGATTGGGCAGCTCCCCTCGGTATCAGATGTACCGATGCACGGAGGCGCCCTTTAGCAACAGTATGTCACGAACCGGGCTTTCAACTAACTCCAATGTAAACCCACCAGCGGTGTTATTCGACGGTCGGAGCAAATGACAAAGTATTAATAGCATGAGAGTCCACTCAGGGCGGGCAGGAGGGGTGGTGGAAACCAGTAGACTGGTGTTCGTGTCCCGTGTGAAACTAAAAGTAACGTTGAGTCGTTAGTCAGCGAAGTTAACGTCAACCACAACCATCCACAACTATCACCCTACTAAGTGGTTGAGTTGCCTAAACCTAACTTCCTGTGAAAACGGAAGTTTATTTTGAAAGGACACTATGCATGTAACAAGCATATATTGACACGCCGTCCCTCGTCCGTCCAAAAGTAACGCAAGGGGGATACCCTGTGCGTTATCTCCGATGCCGAGGAGCACGGACCAAGCGGCGGTATTTGACGAGTTGGGAGTGAGAACGTGTTGACCATCCACTCGGATCTCCTCAATACACAGTGTTTGTCGCTCTTTATACTTCCTGGTTCACGATTACGTGGATTAAATATGCATTGCTTTCCGTAGGTATAGCTACTGTATGAACAGTGTATAAGAACAGAGAAAAGAAAATCTCACTTTGTACATTGTGGTCACAAGCACAAGGAAAATAATGTAATTCTGTATTAAACACTCCATGAAAATGACATGGAGAGTATCAGACAGTGTTGTCAAGAAGGTTGTCACATTGGTTTGGAAAATATGAGTGCCAATTGCTGCTTTCCTGCAGGCCAAACTCTGGGGATCTTAATGACTTTTGCCTCGTTTACAGGAAAGCACAGTGTCGTTTTTCTCTTCCTGCCATGACATCACTGCTGCTCTGGACAAACTCACTGAAAGCATTACCCCTAAATCATATTTTTCTCTCAAGTGTCTCATTTACATTCGGATGAAAGTTTGAGCGCCCCCCCCCCGCCGCCCTCCTCCTGCGACATCTTCCAGATCGTTCCATTTATTTCTTTGACAGATAAAAAATCTGAAGTCCCGCTGAGGTGTTTCCATTTGCTACGCCAACCTGCGCTCAGTGCGTCGGCCACTCATCCATGATTTGTGAAAGCAATTGACTTTCAGCTTAAGCCGTCTCTCCTTCTCCAGCCAGAATAGGCACACGGCTCCGACACAATCTGGGTTTTAATGCCAACCATTCTCAGTTTGCTGCTGATAGTATTTAACAAGTGATTAAGGGCAAGCTAATTATAATCATTAACTTATCATTAGCCATCGAGTTCAAATTAATAACCTACTGTACACACAGTGGTTTCAACGAGTCCCGCAAACTTAATGACAAAATTACACAAATGAATGTAATTTAGAGAATTATGATTCATGACTAACTACACTATTGTCGACTAAACCTAGAAATACTCAACTCCATGAAAGCTTTTGTATTTGCTGTCCTAAACGTGCCATGTCTGGTACAAATCCTCCCATCAAAAGTGATGTATTTGACTTCTCCAATTTGTCTGAAGTAAACAGACGAAGCACAGGTTGCAGCTTTCGGAAACATTGTTTCTTGTTATTGCATTGTCTTCTTTCATCAAATCCCCCCACATTAGAGGAAATACGGCAATTATCTGATACAGCTCCGTCAAGGGGAGATGAAACAGAAATATGTAATGTTTAAGAAATCGCCCTGATCAAGCGCGTTGCCTTTGATGTGAGTTGAAAAGGGGGGAAACGTAACACTCGCAGACGACTCTCACTAAATGAGGTGACCCAGTTTGCTTGATCACGGTAGCTTGTGAAAACACTGATCATAAGAGATGATAATTACACATTATTGTAGGGCACGACCGTTTCCAGTGGTCAGGATGCAAACGCCGGTGAGTATTTATATTCATTACCTACACTCACAAGCAGCTTATAAAAGCCACTACATATTCATCATAATCTTTTTTAGAGAGCCCGCATATTGCACAGAACCAATGTTTTTAATCAGACAGTCCCTTTTTCACAGACTCTGGTTAATTTTTGCACCACAAATGAGAGGGGATGAAGCATTACCCACGGGAGCGCCACATGAATCGGGCTCCGGTTGAACAGTGTTAATGCTGATTAATGAAAGAGCATTGCAAATGGAAAAGCTGTACGGCAGTAACCAGCAATAATACACGCCCAAATTCTCAGAAAATCTCTGTGAGCCGTGCTGCTGCTGCTGCTGCAGGAGGAGGAGAGGCAGTGTGAGCCACTTCAGCTAAGACAGAGCTATTACTTACTCATTCCACACAGATGCCTTCTGCCATGGCAACACCTATTAGACTCCGAGTTGGCAGGCGGACTGCTAAACAGGAGAGCTTTTGGTCAACACATTTCAGGCCAGATTTCTGAGCTGCCTGTTTCTGAGCTCCCTGGGGTTATCAAATTTACTCTCGTATTTAGTGGTAAAGTCAGCGCTGTCCCGCAGCTCGAAATGACGACAACACACTGCGATCAGTCAGTGATCGATACCGAAATGACTTCATCAGCTGCTGTGATTTTGTAGTCTACCAGCGATGCCTATTGCAGAGAGTTTGGAAGAAAACTCATCACATGCTGGAGCTGTAAGACCCTTTAAAACATCCATCTGTACAATACTTTTATTTCTAAGTGCTTAGCACAGAATGGTGTTAAAGGTTTGTAACATCTGGCCACATGCTCCAGTGGCAGCGTTTCACCTCCACTACTGGGTCCATACAATTTAAATTTACTATCATTAGTTATAGAAAAAGAAAACCAACTAACAACAGGGAAGAATACGCAAAATTCAAGTATCGTTTTAGCCATCTTTGTGTTTACTGTGCCACTAATAGTCGTGGCTGAAGGGTAACATGCATATTGCGAAACTCCTGCGAGATTTAGGCGCTGACATCAAATAGTTAAGGTTAGGCATTGACCTCAAAAGGTTGAGCTTTTCAGTAGATATCTCTGCAACACAATACATAGATGTCTTTTACATTAACATCAACACCTCTTCACATTCTGTTGATAATGTTATTTGTTTTGTTGATTCTATCCAGATGTTACACGTTGCACCTTTAAAGACATGTACAAATGTACTCAACAAAACTTTAAAGTCCTTCTCTTCAATACATTGTATGCTCTTCCCCTCTTATTACAGCTTCCTCTGTCTCTTCTTTTGCAGCTGCTTGTACTCGAGAGTTTGGATGACTCTCCGCTGGGCACCGAGGCCCATGTCCTCATGACCCATTTATGACATTTGCTGCCAGAAATCACGTCAGCTGCCATGCCACACACTGTAATTTAATGGAACTGTCTTCTGTTAATAAATAAAATATGCAAACTAGGATTAAAATCAAGTCATAGCTCCCCAAGTCTTTAATTTTTCCTTAATGGCCCTTTTAAAGAGTATTTATTGAACAGATTTAAGGAGGACGTCCCCGCAGGCGACATAATGAGACTGACTGTATAAAAATGCATTTTTAAGACATTAATCATTTTAAATCTTGACAATGAAATACAATTTTAATAGTCTAGAGTACATATGTGTACTGTATAGGATTAATCTAAATGTTCATTACAAAAGGGGGTCAGGGTCCAGTAGCTGGATGTGCCAATTCAAGGTGCATGGATGCGGGGATATAGGACAGTGGCGTATCCTGACAATGATGCACGCTGTCGATGGCACTTCTGATGTTGAGTTTTTGTAAGTGTACCTGTTTTGATGCTTGCATACACACCACCAGTGTGACATATGCCTTAATAATGTCACATAGACTGCACGAAATATACAAGAATATCTCTCCCGATTGCCTGAGATTTTATTCATACACATTTGGAATTGCTCTTTTGTGAATACATTGTTGGAATAGCTTAAGATATTATAAAAAAAATGAAATTTCATCTGACCTTAGGGTCTTGGGAGACACAAAAGGACTTAAAGGTGCTAAATGCGAGATTGGGGACGTTTTTATTGCCTCCGCACGGCTCTCATAATGTCAACAGCTGAGCCGGCGGCTAACAGTAACAGTGCTGAAAACACTAAAACAGTAGAAGCAACGGCAATGGGGCACGCAGACATTCAAAAATATGCACTTAAATGCATTCGCGGCCAGCCCGGCTGCTTTGTTAATGCTCTGGATATCATATGGAGAACCTTTAATGTGAACCGAAATAAAAAATACCTCGGGCACAGCTGTGGAAAAGTGTGTTCTACAAAACTGCAAATCTGACCGTCGTCCTTCACAGTGGTTAAATGAATTACCATCCTATAGTACACCTGAAAAGATCTTGTCTAGTGTGAGGAGGAAACCATCAACGTACGGAACAACATGGGGCTCTTTTCTGGCTTTAATTACTACCATCATTACACCCCCATGGCTGGCGAAGTAGTATGGAAATGTGTCCTACTGTGCTCTTATTGTCTACTTCCTGCTGTTTACAACATACTGTACATTAAAACCTCACACCATTGAACTTTATGTGATTCTATTCTATTTTTAAATTGTGAACGTGAGGCTGTGGGTGTGAGGTGTTTGTCTGTTTTTCATGTGTATTTGTTTATGGGAAAAAATGACTATTTGGCATCAATAAAAACATCTTTAAAAGAATACAAATAATGTGACAGGACTGACACTGTTGAGGGTTTGAACAACTCCCTTGTGTCCAGCAGCAAGATGTTGGGTATCACTCGTTTCCCTCTGGACTAGAGTGCATTGACCCAAATACATTTTTTAGATTAGGATGTTTAGAGAGGGTCTGAGGCAATGTTAGGGGATCGTGCTAAACATGTGAAATGATTGGACATAAATTCCTTAAAGCAAGCTCCAGATATAAATCAATCTAAGGAGATGTACCAAAAATGTTTTTTTTGGGATGAGTGGATATTTGGGTTGTGCATAGTAACATTGGGGGAGTTGTTTGTGAGTTGTATTTATGATAAATACTGGGATAATTGTTTGAGTTATGGAGAATAGGTCGGATCATAAACATGTAAGTGTACACTTCTTACTGCTACTTTTTGAATATTTATTTGTGCTGTCCGTTTGTATTGTTTATAAGATTAGGTCTGCTTAATCTATTATTACTTTTAAATCTCTCCTAAAAACTTTCTTTGAAAAAAAATATTTTATCTCTCTGTGAATTTTATTTAATTGCAATTTATCAATCTATATTTCGAGTTTTATTGTATTTTTATTGTTTTATTGTTGTTAAAAAAAGTGCTATACAAATAAAGTTTACATTATTATTATTATTATGATTATATGTTTACTGTGCATTCTATCTGTTTTGGTTTTTTTCGTTTCATGTTTGAAATAAATAAATAAACTAAATAAACTGAATAAAATAAATAAAATAAATAAAATAAATAAAATAAAATAAATAAAATAAATAAAATAAATACAAATAAAATTAGTCCATCTGAATGGTTTGAGTTATATTTCTCTAAACATCAGTGAATATGAGCATTACTTAAGTATACACCAAAGCTTTGTTATTAATGAAACACCCCCGAATAACCCTATAGACTAGAGGAAACTGGACACCAACCTGAGAAGTACTGTAGGGCTGCAACTAACGATTATCTTCTCGATTAATCAATTACTTGTTTGGTCTATAAAATATCAGAAAATGGGAAAAAAATGTCAATCAGTGTTTCCCAAAAGCCCAAGATGACATCCTCAAATGTCTTGTTTTGTCCACAACTCAAAGATATTCAGTTTACTGTCATAGAGGAGTAAAGAAATCAGAAAATATTCACATTTAAGAAGCTGCAATCAGAGATTTTAGACTTTTTTTTCTTTAAAAAAAAGACTTATTTTCTACATTTCCTAACACGGTCTGCTGCAGGTCTTTTCATATAAAACTTATCCCTCCTAAAAACGTCAGCAACCACTAACAAATTTCCCCGGCTCCGTAATGGTTTCCTCGGCAGCTCTCGAGTGACAAACATGGCTTCGCCCTCCGATCACAAGCGGCAATCTTATCAATCATCTCAAGCACTTTGATATCTATGGTGTTTATCTTCACAAGTAAACAGCTTTGAGGTTTTCCTGATAGCGGCACAGAGACGTACAGCTGGAAAGCCAGACGGGATGGCTAACCTGCCAGGGACAGACTCTTTAATGGGAGACTCCGGAAATTAGAATATGAGAAGCTGGGGAAATATCACAGAGAAGATTACAAATATGAAACCGCAGCTGCTGGTTTGCACATGCTGAAACTGATTTATTTCTGGTAGGTGAAAATGAGCAATGCAGCCGAAGTGATAAATATGACTTCTACAAAGTATGGCATATAGTTAACAACAGCGCATTCCTGGTTATTAACACCCCACATCTCTTTACAAAACAACCAGACTTAGGGCCAACCATAGCTGCTTGGTTTTAAAGTAGCAGCTCTTTTCTTCCAGCTTACAGCGCTCTGTAATTAATACAAACAATAAAGTCACATTGGAACAGAAGAGATGAGTAAGCCAGATAATTATAGCAGAGATCCACCACAACATTTACTGCGGAGGTAAGACATCACCACGCTAAACACTGCATTTATAAAACCTTTCTTTTTATCTGGAGGCTGATGCTTTTTACCATCAAAGTCTGACGTTTTTATGTTGCTCCTACATCCTCCATTTTTGAGCATTTGAAATAAGTGACGGTTATGCTCGGAGGGAATGATGTTTCAAATTCAACTCATTGTCTGCTCCAAAACAAGACAATGTTTTATAGGTAAGGCTGACGTTATTCTACATTTTTCACATTGGTTCCTACTTAACATGCAAATCTTAAAAATGCAGGCCACTTTATTAGGCACACCTGTTCAATTGCTTGTTAACACAAATAGCTAATCAGCCAATCACATGGCAGCAACTCAATGCATTTAGGCATCTAGACGTGGTGAAGACGACTTGCTGAAGTTCAAACCGAGCATCAGAATGGGAAAGAAAGGGGATTTAAGTGACTTTGAACGTGGCATGGTTGTTGGTGCCAGACGGGCTGGTCTGAGTATTTCAAAAACTGCTGATCTACTGGGATTTTCACGCACAACCATATCTAGGGTTTACAGAGAATGATCCGAACAAGAGAACATATCCAGTGAGCGGCAGTTGTGTGGACGGAAATGCCTTGTTGATGTCAGAGAACAGAGGAGAATGGGCAGAGTGGTTGGAGATGATAGAAAGGCAACAGTAACTCAAATAACCACTCGTTACAACCAAGGTATGCAGAATACCATCTCTGAACGCACAACACGTCCAACCTTGAAGCAGATGGGCTACAGCAGCAGAAGACCACCCGGTACTAGCAAGGTGTACCTAATAAAGTGGCCGGTGAGTGTATATTTCCTGTTCTAAAAAGGCTCAGTAGTTTCTTGAAACAGCTGGGCACTGCAGTTTTTAGCAACAGGCTCTTACACAGTAAATGCACTGTAATTCGTATGCAACTATTCCACAAAATCAATTTATATGTAATCTGTGTAATCGTGAACCAGGAGGTATAAAGAGCGACAAATGGCGCACAAGGAGAAGGTTGGGGTCAAAAACACTGGTCTTTCTCCCAGGAGACCGCTGTTGATATCCCGTGTGAAACCAGAAGTCAACGTTGATTTATTTGTCACGTAACTTCCGTACTTAAGTTACGCCACTTCTGGTGTTAATTTAGCCCAAACCACCATCTTTTCCTAAACCAAACTGAGTTGTTTTTTTCCCTAAACCTAACCGAGTTGTTTCCTGTGAAGACGGAAGTTTATTTTGAAAAGACCGGAGTGAAAATTGACGCTGGACATTTGCAGGGAAACGCATGAAAAATTAAGAATATCTTTTTATACTATATCATACGAACCTCTGTATGAGAATACGTCGTTTAGCAAACATTACTCAAACTGGAGGAAACAGAATTTGTTGGGGACTATTTTCAGCCGCGGATTAATACACATTTGGTGCTACACTGATTTTGATTGTTAACAGCAGGGTGATGTGTATTGGAGTGACTCAAAATGCAGCACTGTCTTCTAAAAATTACGTTCCCATACAACTAAATTGCATTCTCAATTACATTTGGAGATTCCGCGGAAGGCCGCAGCCAGTGACGTAGTTCAATAAGTGACGCGCAGAGCAGATAACGTAGCAGATCAAGCGACCGTTAATGAAAGTTAGGTTCTATAATAATGAGTATAACAACCGAGAAAGTCCACAGGTTGGAGGGGTGGTGGATGGGTCAAACAAACACAGGACTTTTACTCCAGGAGACCGCTGTGTGTGTCCCGTGTGTAACTAAACGTTGTAGTAATTTTAAGCCAAACCATGATACTAAACTTAACCAAATACTTTTGTTGCATAAGTAAACCTAAGAACTAAGTAAATCTATGTTGGAAGTTTATTTTGAAAAGCCACTATGCATGTAATGAGCTGAAACCGGGGCCTCTGACCGAAGTGTCGGGATTTAATAAGAGGGGAGTGAGAATGTCTTGAATGGCACCGAGGAAAAAGCTTCAGGCTTTGGCCACACAAACAATACTTGTTTGAAGGATCAATTGATGGTTTTGATCTTTTCATGGGATTTGCTGACAATAAGAGAAATATAGAATATCACCAGCATTGTCTTTTCAAAGCCAGAAATATGAGCATGTGGTGAAGTCATCTTTGAATCAAAGCCAGCAGATGCTGTATACTCACGATGAGGTGGCGAAAGCTGGAGTACTTCCCCTTTAAGGAAGTATTTAACAGCTGATGTTATGGTCTGCTGAGGCCTCAGGGAGCGCAGAAGCAGAAAATTAAGTATATTGTGACGCTACATGCCTGAACACAGGCATTATCTCTGCGTTTCTTCATCACCCTCAAAGGCTGCCCAAACATGTGTGACAGAAATGCACTGGGGGAAGGACTCCTCTGGATCAAACATCGGCTGGTTTTCAAATATTTTCTCTCTTCGCCTTTGAACTAGAGAGATGCTCCCACCGCTCTCACCTTATACAGCTCAGGCCTTCTTACTCTGAGGACCGAGTCATGATGAATAGCTTCAACGCCTCTTAAACTAGGCCTGAGTTCACAGTTATCTCCTCCCCACCTCTATATGTACAAAAACACACACAAATAAAAATACATCACTGGTGATGTGTGAGCTTGTCATTTCTCAAATATAAAGAATAGTGAGCGAGGGATTTTATCAGTTATTGAGAGAGAGGTTTACCTAGAAAAATGGAAGGAATTTATGCCGAGGGGGTTGGTGTCTAGTAAACAGTGCAAGCTCCATATTTTAGCCGTGAATCATCTTGTCCAACGCTCACTTTTCCATTACCTTTGTAAATAACTCTTCAATGTTGAAACATTTTCTGAATATCAAACATAAAAGCAGTGCTTTGTAACCACAGCCTGTAATGTTTTCATCGTACCAAATTAAAAACCATTACTGAAAAGAATTTCAAAACAATGTCGTGACTGTTATCAGGCCATTAAATAGCCGTTATTGGTCGATATAACACAATCTAACATGTTGTAAAACTGAATGAAACGTTGAAACTAGGGCTGTCGATCTGTTAAAATATTTAATTGTGATTAATCGCATGATTGTCCAAAGTTATCGCACAATTTTCATTTGTTCAAAATGTACCTTAAGGGAAGATTTGTCAAGTATTTAATACTCTTATCAACATGCAAATGTATGTCTAACCGATTTTCATTCACATATCTTGAGGTCAGAGGTCAAGGGACCCCTATGAAAATGACCATAACAGTTTTTCCTCGCCAGAATTTAGCGTAATTTGGAGCGTTATTTAACCTCCTTCATGACAAGCTAGTATGACATGGTTGGTACCAATGGATTCCTTTGGTTTTTCTAGTTTCATATGATACCAGTGTCTTCACTTTAGCTTTAAAAGCTCGCTACAACCTAAAAATTGCGTTAAATAATTTAGTGCCGTTAAAAGAATTTGTGAACAGAAAGGCTTCCTAAGCTTTAGGAAACAAAGCCACTTAGTCAAATTTAGCGAAAAACACTGTGTTTTGACTTAAAATAACTACGTTTGAAAAGTGAAAGTGAAACTTAAGGTTGTAAACACAAAGACAACTGCACATTGTTGGTTTAACACAGGTTGTAAACCCAGCTCTCCTAAGACAAAACCCTGTATTTTATGTCCAATCCATCGCCCCCGACGTCCACCCCATGTCATAATTACTACGGTCGCTAGAGGTCGCTGTCGTGTTCTTTTATACCTTCTTTCAGTGATCTACCATGTGAATAGATGATAACACCTACTAGTAGGTGTAGTAGGCCCCTATCAACCCACATCTATGGTGTTTATAGCGTCTGATAACGCCTATTTAGTAGTCTGACAACAGTCTAATCAGCTGATGGACAGGATTATTGTAGATTTCATATGTTGCTGATATTTCATACAAATTGTCTTGCTCTTTTATTAAAGGATATAGTTCAGTTTATCACAAACTGGGTCTTATTTTTCAGATTTTTCTGATCATACCTATGTGTAATGATGAAGAGATAAGGGCACATGAGGGATTATCACATTTCAGGTGGGCATACTTTTAGTTTCTCGCCAGGTGGGACTTCATAATAGCGATGTCATCGTGCTCTCAGATCCCAACATTCATTCTGGTGAGTACATAAATATTATGGCCAAAACTACATGATGTAATAAACCCAAAGTATCCATTAAATAATCCAAAAATGACTGTCATAAATTAACGACACTGATGGCGTACAGACAAGAAAGTGTTTTTTTTTGTCATAGTTGCCAATTAATTTTTAACATTATTACAACGCTTGTACAAGAGAACTAATGCCAGGATCATTAAAAATGTCCTTCCCTTTGGGGTGAATATCAGTTACTAATTACAACCTTCCCTCCACTCACCATGAAAGGTCAAACCAGATCCACGGCCAAAAGTGATTTTGATGATAACTTGATTTTTGCCGGACCACTAGAGAGCGGTCAGACGAAAAATCGTCTCCTTTCTGAGCTCCACCAAACACACCCCCGTCTCTGATTTGTGCATTTCATCAGGACCCGACTACAATTCCCTTGTGAAATTACCAAATGAAACGACCAGGACCTTCCTCTCAGTCTGCCAGCCCCAGACAGATTGGACGCCGGTATTTGGCATTCACAAGTGGCATGTTGTGCTGCCGAGTGGGACGTCGTAAACAAACATTTGATCGCGGATGGCGGTGACAACAGCCCACAGAACACGCGAAACCCTGATGGATGGAGTCGGGCTTCACGGTTGTCCCTTTAGCGATGCACAGATGAAGGCAGAAAAGTAAATAAACAACTAAAATGTCAGCACTTGAACGTCTCAGAGGCATTAGCTGCACTCCCTTTTGCATTACAGCAGAAACGGGGGCCTCGCCCCAACAGCTAAATTTGGCCAGCGAAGCCTTTTTTCTCCCACTCATCTGCAGGCAGAAGCTCCATTAGTTCCTCTGAAGGGGCACTTTACAGACAACTTGTGCTACTGCAGACACAACAAATGCCATTTCATGAAGATATGTATAATTCAAAATAAGTGCAGATTTTTATTTGTCCTTGGCCAGTTGTGGATGCGCTGCTTTTATGTGTCCAATGACATGTGATTCAACTCCGCTGTGCACCGTGTTGGCTTTATAGTGGACACTTTAACAGCAGAAAAGTTTTGCTGCTTGTTTTCAGAACATCACTGAACCGTTCAATCGACCTCACAATGACAATAACGTATCATCCAATGACTCCGATCTGATCCGATCATCCTGACTAGCACATCTTAATAAGCCTAAACTGTTTTCTAGGGGTGGGGAAAAAAAATCGATGGAGGATAGTATCGCCGTATTTTGCGTGGCAATATTGTATCTGCACACAGACGTCAAGTATCGATCTTTTATTATACAAACTATTACCTTCTTAATCTGACAGCCGGGGCGCTACTCTGTCTTTTAGATGTTGTAGTTTCTTTCTCATTTAGCATGAAAAAGCATAAAAAACTTGACTAAATCGACTTTAGATATCGTAGTCGACTAAGAGGGAGCAGCCCTAATGGAAGGGCTGACAAAGGAGGGAACTTCTCTGAGTTTTGTGTTTCCTGGTCTGCCAGTCAAATATGTGAAAACCTGTCTGTGGTATGTGGGTGCGGCTGTGGGCGGGGGGTTATGTCTGGGGGGGTTTCAGATCCTCCCAGAGTCCCAGCACTCTGCTAGATCCAGGTCAGGTAGGGATAGCAAACAACTGAGTGAAACTAGTCCCCATGGCTCAACAGAAGACCCCACAGCACTGTATGGAAACCATAGATGATCAATCGAAAATGCAAAAAAAAAATTGGAAAAAATAAAGATGTCACAGTAATTGCCACGGTGTTGTGACATTTTGACAAGTTTGACAGGTGACAGCGAGCGTCTGGGAGTGCAGAGATACTGCTGTAATGAGCACTTAGCACAAATGACAGACAAAAGTTGATGCCTAGCACACGAAAATAAGTTTTGTTTTGTTTTACTGTAAAGCTCCGCTATTCCATCTCCATTGTGCATGCAGTGATGACAACCCTATGGCACCGCACGGGTCCCTAAGATCCCATAACCGCCTCACTAACTTCAACATGAGCACACAGCTCAGTAACGCTTGGCCTCGGCAAAAAAAAAAAAAAAACTCATGCAATGTGCTCATCATTATGGCCCAGAGACTAGAGAGGTGTCAATCGCAATATCGGGGCTGCACTCACATTGTCAGTCGTGACGAGCTGAGCGGCCATCGCCACAGATGTTCGCTTGGCGGAGTGATGCAAGAAGACCTAATGCTCATTATGAGAGTCAGAGGAAGAGAACGGCCGCTCTGCTTACTGACAGTAAGCAGAGCGGCCAGGCCATGCGAGAGGGGCCCGGCCAACGGGGACAAGTCATTTCTGACTGAAATAAAAAAACAATGTGCACCACGGTGCGGCCCAGCAGTCAGGATTCAGCCTCATCCGACAATTCACTGGAGGAGAAAAAAGGAGTGGAAAGCAGGAAAATCATGTATTTGTTTTGGCTTTTCTGGAGCTGCATGGATAGGTACTTATAATTACCCATCTAATAAGGCAGTGTTTTTATTTATGCAGTGATAGCAACAGAGACAGGGGGACGACAATGTTTTGGAACGGCAGAGTGTTTCTTGTAGGCTAAACTAATATTTGCAGCCATGGGAAACATGATGTGTGTTGCTATGGAAAAGATCTAGACGATATAATTACAGTGTACAGGAGAGGGATTTAAGAGGCTCAGCGTTTTCTTCTTGAGTTTAGGTATCTTAGAAGTCGAAATGTCAGTTGTGTTCCTACTTGCTTTCTGGCTTCTTACTGCGAAAACTCAATTACAGGCCTAAAAACAGAAGCTGTTTTGTCTCGGCAGCAGATGAAAAAGGGGTCTTGTGGTGTAGGTTTTAGCTTAAAAAGGGTTGAGGGGTTTACAAATACTCCCTCAGGCAATTCCAAGCTGCTGTGTGCAATCTGTGCATATGGACCTATAGGCAGCGTGGGCAACCGTGTGCAGCATTTGTCACCGCTGATTTTCAACCTCTGATTTGGGAGAAAGTGTGTTTTTTTTCCACACACTTTTTTCCCCTCTAATAAACAAATGCAAATGAGAGAGAGACAGGACAGGTGAAACCAGGACAAGACACAACGGCGAGGACATCACACCACAAGATCAGAGAAGCATCCCCGCATACCTCAGCTAAAAATATCTTCTTAATTCAAAAGAAGACAAAAAAAATACAGAGAACATGTTGTTCTGCCTCGGAGATAGAGAGATGTGTTCAGACTGGTCACAACCTGCATGATTCAAGTGACCGACATTTATTTTTATACATTTTTGAAGATATGATGGAGCAGAGCAGATGGAACTGCACGACCTGCTATCACAACATTATTGTACTGCTATGTAGCCGTTAAATCTTGCTGCCATTGACCAACATGTTGCTGCAAGCTCTGTGCGATAACACCGATGTTCATAGATGTAACCTAGACCTATAGCTGTGTATATGGAAGTCACAACGGTGAAAATGAAAGAAAAAAAGGGTGAACATTTGTCATAAATCGGAAGGAATACGGGAGAATTGTGATCCCGGGAGGAAACCGGGAGAAGGCGATGAAAAACGTGTGTCTCCCGGGTAAAATCGGGAGGGCTGGCAAGTATGACTGCTTGGTCTGTGTGAGTAGCACTCCCCATGATGAATAAACTGTGTAAATGTGGTGGGGCGGCAGACACCATCGAAGCAGATCTTCAGATTTACTGCATCATTAGAGCCGTTACGTTTAAAATATAAAGCCATAAAACAAACACTGTGAGGGGCTAATGAACTGATCACCAGCCACCAACTTACTGCAGACAACATCAGTGGATCGTACTCATCATTCATACATATTTCATGAACCCTCTCCACATTGCCTACATTTACACCTCCTAATACATAGATCAAAGTGAGGACTATTACATTGTGTTACCGCCGTCAAGGCAAAAAAAAAATGTGCTCTATCTGACCTTGCCTTTCAGTGTCAGAAGTGAACACGTTGAACACAAATCCTGACACATAACCTTAGAAGTAGTATCCCCTTTTTTCTCCCTTTGTGTCTCTCACACACACATACGCAGCAGCGTGGAGGCAACAGCATTGGCTGGGACGGCGTCCTCTCGGAGGACAATTATTCTAAGTAGTTTTCCCATCAGCCAAAGCCATGAGCAGAAGACCCTCGGGTGAGCCAGAACCTTTCTGAGGAGGCAATCGGGGAAATAGCCACTGTCCAATTTATTTGATAAGGCGAGTGGAGCTCAGACCCGCCAACAAATGCAGAGGGGAAGGAAATTGGGGCCGTGCTGCAACCCAGTGGCTGACATTTTCAGAGTTCAAATCACTATGCATACAGAGTGATTATAATAATATTTCAGCCAGGGTATATATTCAAAGTTCAGGGTGCGACGGTTAGCTTTCAGTAAGCTGCGCCGACTAAGTGATCAAGCAAAAGTTACTACTAGTCAGCGGAGCGTGAGATAGTGAGGCTGCCGCTTGTGAGCAGCGGTGATTACAATACGGTGAAAGTGGGCATCTGAGCTTCCCTTCAAGTTACCGACAATAGGAGATTAAATTCAAAGGTCTTTTCAAGCAGGGGGTGGTGTCAGCGCTCCTGATGTTCTCAACTTTTCCCCCGAGGAACTTCTATTTCAAATTGGACAGCTCTGAGTAAAACTAGCTCTCTCTGGGGATCCTCACCCACACAGAAGCCGGTGTAAAAGAAATGCTATCCTTCTCTGGGGAAACACACACACACACACACTGAAATGATGCCTTCACAAGAAATAAATAATCACACACAACCCACGGTATTCTGTCATATGAATTTGCTTTGAAATGATCACACCGCACATGTTTAAATAAATACAAATGCATGTGTTACATTAACTCTGAGACGTACTGTACAGAACGATCACTGCATAACAAATGAGGCGATAGAGCTGAAATAATTAATGGATTATTAGATCAAAAGAAAAAACGTATCGAGGACAATTTTAGCAATCAATTATTCATTCATAAGTGATAAACAATAAATATCATGTCGGTTCCAGCTTCTGTAATGTGAGAATTACAGTGTTTTATATCTCTTATTTTTAGTAACTGGAATAAAAAATTACCCTTTTGATGACATTTTGGGCTCTGTGCTTACAATGGGCATTTCTGATTATATTCTTATTCGTCCTTATGTTTTATAGATAAAACAATCAATTAACTGTTCCACAAAATAACCAATATGTTCATAAATAATGGAAATAATCATTAGCTGCAGCCTTAAATGAAATGAAGATGGAAGCCTTTATTTTATTATTTTTTTTAATTTGTAATTTTTTTCCCCTTCACGTAAAAATACAGCATTTTAATTTACATATGGTGATCATGTTATGACATGTTCTTTGTCTGATTAATTTATATTGTATGATTAAATGAGTTTGTATCTTGGAGAACAAAGTACATGTAGGGATTAATTGAGTCAATAAATACAAATAAAATTTAAAAAAGACAGTAGTCTCCTTTTTTATTTTAATTTATTTAATTTATTTAATTTATTATTTTCCTTTTCCCTTCGCATAAAAATACTGCTTTTGGATTCACATATGATGATTATGTTGTGGCATGTTCTTTGTTTTAGTTTGATTATATTATGAAGTGTTTCTTATTCATTTTTATTGTATGATTAAATGAGTTTGTATCTCGGAGAACAGAGTACATGTAGGGATTAATTGAGTCAATAAATAAAAATAAAATAAATAAAAAAAGAAGGTAGCCTACACATCACATTTTACGTGACATGCTACCTGATTGGATACGATGCAAAACATGCTAGTTACCTTCACAGAACAACGCAGGAAAAGGACGCTAATCTGTGAAGTCAATTCGTCGGTCAACGCAGGTTAACCCTTTCTGCGTTCGGTACCACCTAATGGTGGTGGTGGTATCAAAAAAATGGACTGGAGCAGACCGCACGGGAGGCCACTACTCCCTTAAATGTTAATTTTATACAAAACTTTTCGTATGCCACGGGAACAAATTGAAAGATCACATTCTTTTAAAAAATCATCTTAAAAAGCCATAAATCATTAAAACAACTGTTAAGAAAAAAAGGCAATAATCCCTCTCATCTCTCATGTGTATGTTCATCATAATTATGTCAAGAATTAATGCAAGGGAGTAGCGCAAAAGATCAAACATTAAGGGCCCTCTTGAAAATGATATGAGGCATCTCAGGGGACGCATCTTTTAAGTAAAGTTATTCAAATAGTCATGCTTCACTTTTGCCTTTTTGATATTGCATAATTCACAATATAGGCAAACTGTGCAAAGAATACACATTAAAAGTTTGCGATGACTGCTCGACAGTTATGGATGTTAAAGTCGCACCAAAGGACATCCAGCAGCAGAAAGTTAACTACCTGTAATTCGGGCAAATTTAGGCCATTCAAAATGTAAAATGTCTCTTAAACTGGAGACATTAGGAGGATATTTGGACATGACAAAGAGCTGCATTCTCAATGAGTTTCTGAAAGGTTTTCTAGTGTTCTGGACTCTAAAGGTCAAGCATTATCAGTCTTTGAAAGAGAAGTCAGTTCCTGAATACTGTTAGCAACAGTCTATGCCATCTCGAAAGTATAGGACACCATGTACAGTACGTACATTAAATGACAATGCATACGTAACAGATATGTAAAGAAGATATCGCCGCATCCGTTACGTTGAATATGACACAGCGGGAAAAAAACACAAAGGCCAGCGCAACGGCGCGGCATACCCAATGGTTTCAGAGTCTATCGACTATTCTTAGCTGGTTTTCCCGCATATATGCACTTTTGGTGGGAAAAGGGTATAACATACATGATGTGCCTGTTGGTGCTGAGAATTCGCTGTTAACCAATTGTGGCCTGGGCCTTTAAAGTTACTTCACTCTCTTTGGCGCTCTTTCAAGTGTTGAATCTCAGAGAAACCAAACTCTGTCAGATGATCAATGTTCCAGACGGGTCATGTTGCAGACAGGATGAAAAGCAGACGGAGCAAGAAGAACCCCCCCTTCTTATTGGACCTGCAGCTCAACCTACAGCCAAGAGAAACCATCCATCTCTGAATCACACAGAAACATGCAGCCAGCTTTCTTGTGCCTCTCCCGCAATTGATTTTCAAAACATCTTGGGTAATCCGAGGCAAACAGAGCTCCGCCGACGCAGCGCTGGCAGCAGCCTTCTGAATGATGTCAATTATCCTGCAACAAATGACAGCAATCCACCTGAGAACAGCTCCCAGCTATCTGACATACCCTTACCTTGCAGATCTAGCTCTTTCAAATGCAAATCTTCCCCTAGGCACAGGAATTCCTCCCTGTACACCTACTGTATATCAAATTTGCAGAGAGAGAGACATCCCTCAAGAAAGAAGCATGAATATACAGGCTGAAGTAGCCAATAATCTGCCCGAGATGGAGAGAGGCTCCACCGGAACGTCACCAAAGCATCTTTGAGTTAATGCAGAGCTGCCTGTACTCTGACGAGGGGAATGCTCAAAGAGACCTTCTAGACGTCTCTCCACATGGAGTTTAAAAGAAATGAAAATGGGAGACACCTTGAAGTGGTATTTTGAGAAAGATGGCATTACAAAGAAATCACACGCCCATATAGCTCTCATTATCTGCCAAAAAAAGTCCATGCTGGCCTGCATCCCGGTAGACCGGTAGTCTGTGGAAGTAGTTTCCTGGCAGGGACACATCTGCGTCTGCTGATTTCTTTTACAGCCTTGTACATTTATCATCTCTTCCATAACATCCCACAGACTGCACATCCTGTAGGTCCTGCACCATCTCAGAGACTCAGATGTCCTCAATGTCCTTGACTACAACTTCACCGAGGGTTTATCTAGTCCCCAGCACCGACTTTCTACTGAATGGACATCTCTCTATTTGGAACCGTTATTACTTCAAGGAATTTAGTATTGCCATTGGATCCAGATGTCATACAGTTTGCCCACTGCACTAACAGGACTTCATTCCTAATCCTGAACAACTCCTTCTTCCATTTTTGGGTGGACCGCAGAGGGCCAGCCTCACAAATGCATAAGGCCCAGACACAACAACCCGACATCAAAGAACCAGCGGCGACGAAGGCCTTGTGTGTCAGAGCCTTTAATCTGTCAATGACTGACTGAGTGATGAAGTTACACGATTGGTCGGCCCAGTGTTTCCTCATTTGCCGTTGCTCTTTCAAAATGAAAAGGTGGGAACAGTCCTTTCTTTACGTTTTCAGGGGGGGGTTGTCAGCGGTTTCACTTACCAACGCGAGTGCTCCTCTGCACATTTCCACCAGATTCGGTGACGTAGGGCGTCTCAACGCCACTTTCTATTCATTTCCTATGGAAAGCAGGAGAAGCAGTGGCCCAGTGCATGGTGGGAGTGTTGCGGCGAGTTGGAGAAGGTCTGTATTTGCATAAAGTTGAAAAATCACAAATTTATGAGCTCGTCAAGCGAGTTTGACTCACGAAACTTGGACCAAGCTGTGAAACTAGGCGATCTAGTTCTAAAATGAAACCAGATTCAGCAGTGGCATCGCCTGTTTCTCGCTTAAAATGTTTTCAGAAGTAGATTTCGGTTGATTGTTAAGACGGAATAACAGAAAGTTTACAAGCAGGCCCGCATGTTGTTTCCTGTTTGAAACGGCGAGCAGAAAACCAGAGACCAATCAGGTACATTCCACGATAGGTTGCGTCACCACTTGAACGGCCCGTTGAGTGGGGCAGTGCGTCCCCTAGTGTCCTCTCCGGACCTGGTGGACATGTACCGCTGGATTTAACATTAGAGACATGACCACTGACTATTTGTGAAACAATTTAGCCTCAAATTTACAGACTGACCATACACGGTCCGGACATGTTTCCAGTTTGGACCGAGTCTTGTTTTTTTAAAAACCTTTTGTAGCTTTTAATATGAAGTCAGCCATGTGAAGAGATGTTGTTATTTCACAGCACAACAGGCTGGCATATAACCTTCACAGGAAATCCACAGGTTGTTGCTTTCTTTTTCACTTTCTTATGGTCAAAGCTACAAGTCATCGTCGCCCCTTAAAAAATGCCCTCCTGATCAGGCGGTTTAATAAAGCTTTCCATTGATTCAGCTCAAATACATGCTGAAAAGAACACAAAGCTTTGTGAAATTGATTGAAGCAAATGTAAGGTGAGGTGTGGAATGGCTGAAAACTAGCCTGCGGCATTTTAGAGAGATGATTCAGAATACCTGAAAAATCAAAAGATGGAGAAAAAAAATGGACCAAACAACTGACAACAGTGTGAAACAACGTTTCATCCCACACTGCCTTGTTGACATGCAGTTCCACTACATACTCATCATTAGTAAACAGCCAGCATGGCCTCTTTAAACACCGCTGTCTGAACTATCTGTGCTCTTTTTCATCAGGTAATGTGCAAACTTTAAACTGAAATAATCAGCGCTGCAAAAACTAAACATTCCACACTTTCATCAAGTCAAATACATGTGGATCAGAAGAAATAGCAGAAAAAGAACAGAATAGAATAGAGAAGACACGGACTGCATCAAACACTTACAACCGCAGCACCCGACTATCCATCCAGCCTGGAACTGAATCCTTGTCTGCTACAAAGGCAATGTGACAGTTGTAATTGCCTCTCACACGGCCGCTACTGCCAAAGAAACGGCTGTTAAACCAGGAGGACACTTTCCTGAGTGCATTCAAAAATGACCCTTTGAAAAGTCACGTTTTGAACCACTATGTTCACATAAAAAAGAGGCATGTGAAGATATTATTTTCACGTCATTCAGGCATGCAGGCAGTCGGCCAGCACAGCAGGAGAAAGACTCTAATTCGCAGGTGTTATTGACGCCCACTGTAGGAAGTTGCAGCAGAAATGGGATCTAGGATAAACTTTTACAGCCACCATGCTTGGGTTAATCATGGTGGTATGTAATGTTCAATTATTACATAGTAAACTGTGTTGATACTGGTGTTAAGGTTAAAGGTCTTCGAGTGATACCACAGATAATGTAACTTAATACTATCCTCTTAAACATATTTACTATTAAAGGGTAACTTTGATATTTTTCAACCTATTTTTCCATGTTTTTTGTGTCTAACTGACTAATGGAAACAACAATTTCTGAAATAAATCCAGTATTGAGGGAGAGCGCTGTAGACGGCAGCTGCTCACGGGCTGCAATATGGTGCTATTGGGGCAAGCTGGCACCGTCATTTACGTCCACTAAAAGTGTTTGTTTTTGCCATGACAGGCTCTGATTGTTATTATAAATGTCTGACATTATGGAAAGAGTCGCGCTCAACGAGAAGTCTCGTTCTGAAATCAGTCGAGGTGATGTGAAGACAACGGTGTAATAGAGGAATACATCCATGGTGGAAATGGGAGTGTTTGTTGTGCCAGAGTACAGAAAGCGTAGCGTAGTGTTATCTAAAATAGTTTAAATGTCATGGCTGAATATTTAGATGATTTCCACAATGTCGATTTGAATTCGATGGCCGCCTGTATTTATTTGAGCCAGAGTATACGGATATTCAGATTTCACAACAAGACTTCTCCTTGAGCGAGACTTGGACACAATAACAAACAAATCGGATCAAGAGAAAGGTAAGAAAAAGGTTTTATTTCTCTGTAGGGTCCTTTCTATAATGTTGTCAGACACTTATAATAACAATCTGAGCCTGTCTGTGACAAAAACAAGCACTTTTAGAGAACGTAACGTTACATTAACGCTGATTACTTGCCCTCGCAGCTCATTTAGCGGCTGCAGGTTACAGCGTTCTTCAATTCTGGACCAATTACAGAAATTGTTGTCCCCATTAGTCACTTAGACACAAAAAAACATGGGAAAATAGAGTCCAGGTTGAAAAATACCCTTTAAAAATAACCATGATTCAGTTCACACATAAAACAATAATTTGGCAAAAAAATAACATTACCACCATTTGAAAGCCAGAGACCAGCACATCTACCGCTCCTGTTGTGCCTTCATAAGCCACCGACTGTGTTTACTCTACCTCTAATGACTCAGTAAAATTAGCTAATATTTAATCTGTGTTGTATTTAAATGCACCTAAACTGTTTGCTAATTAGCTGAATGAGAATTACCTTCATTACAGTGTATTCAATGTTCACTTAGTGGACTTAAATACTTATATATAATGATATATACTTCAACAAATTGGATAATAAAGTTGGAGGAACATAATCTACACTTACAAAGTATCCAAAGCAATACAGTCATAACTACTTGGAGAAAGTACGTTTTGCATGGAGAGTCCTGGCTATACAAGACCACCTCTACTGCTACTGCTGGGAAATCAGTTTGTTGGGTTGGTGGAAGTAATCCATAACTTCTTACTTTCTAACTAAAGTCAATTAGGGACAAAGCAGTTCCCCCATATACAGTACGCAGGTTGCTTTGGATGACTCCCTTTGGGCATCTCATTAAAATGCAAATAGTGTGATTGTGTACCGCTATCTCTGAAAAAAAGGCACCATTCCTTTCCTCTCCTCTTATATGCATTTCGTTATTAGGAATCATGCATAGTGATAAAATCATTTAGATGCAAGCTGGATCCAAAAATGTATGCTACAAAAGCCTTTCGCTCCACAACAAACACAACTCTAAACTAAACTAAACCTCCACTGGTAGCCACTAGCATCTTCAAAGTCTAACCACAGACAACTGAGTTGTATTGCTTTGCTCAACAGTTATTTTCCTTCCTTCCCAGACCAAGTGCTGGACTGAGAGCTGGAAGGCGGAGTTAGAGGAAACCTAGTGCGCTTGCTCTATGGGCCCAATGGTTCTTTTATACCCGGATGTCAAACTTTTTGAGCAACTTTCATAGGAATGAACAGCCTGTTCTCATTCGGGCATCAAATACTGAGGCTTTGTCACGGCCATTGGCGTTCGATATCGCCACAAAACCACCACACACCTTTAGTGCTGGTATGAAATACACCGGGCGTTCCATTAACTATAAAGTAAACCCATCCACAGCAACAGTAAACACTCCAAGAAAGTGTTGTGGTGAAGTAGTTTAAAGAGCAAAAAGACACACCGGGCGTTTGGAGGGGAGGTGGATGAGTCCAACAAACACAGGGCTTTCATCCAGGAGACGCTGTTGATGTCCCATGCGCCAAGTTTCACTTTCACGTAACAATCGGCTGTCCGATCGTGTCCAGTGTTCACATTGTTCAGTTTCATTTTACAAACGTAGTCGTTTTAAACTCAACCATGTCGTTCTTTCCTAAACCTAACTATAGTGGTTTTGTTGCCTAACCCTGAAGTGACACCAAGGGGTGTGATAAAGCGGATGAGGCCGTGTTGGTTGTCACCATAACAACTAACAACAATAGTCAAATAACCACGGAAAAACAGTTCAATGTCCGCTCTACTACTCTATTCTATTTCTATCATTGTAGTATATAAATGCACATACATAAATATAAAATAAAAGGGAAGCAAAAACTACAACTTAAATGAAAATGCAGGGTACTGCTTTTTAAATTACAAAGAATGAAACAAATGTACAGAGACGTGAATCTATGTTACTTTTCTACAATGTTAATGTGAAAAAAAGACTTGTTCCCCAAAGCCAAATCTCTATTTTCCATAAACCCTGTTGCTTCCTCTCGCAGACATTTCTCTCTCCCTCTTTGCTTCCATGGCCCTGAAGCTTCCTCTTTGTCTTTACTGAAGACGCTAAATGTTAAAAGTGGTCCCTCCATTGGCCTTTTGGTTCTTCCACCTTCTGGCATTGTGAAAAACTGATAAATTTAGCTCCGTTTGCAGTGAAGGAACAGCCTTATTTTCCTTTGTGCCACAAATCAATCTCTCTTTCTCTCTCTAAAAGCAATCCAGCAGACTTCCCACCGAGCCTGACCGGGTGGCACAAAAGCATAAAATACACAGTATGTACTCAACAATGAGCTGGCGTGTTTAGAATAATTACTCGCACATCTCGACCTAAATATCATCATTGATTTATCGGTGTTAAAAATCCCATATGCAGCACGAGTACCAGCATATCTTCCTAACTAAATCTGTGCATCAATTTCCTTCCACATGGACGCCTCGCTGAGACTCCACTCGATCTGGATGTTCCATCTCACTATCTCACAGAACTATCTTAACTGAGTGAAATCATTCTGTTGACAGCTGAGGACATGAGGGGGCTGCTTCCCTGAGGAAGTTAGTGCTGATGAACATTGTATTATTTTTGTGCGGTTTATATAACTTCTCCATCCATCATTTCTCTGCCCTTTCACCAAAGAGCAGAAACAATGATGCCGGATTTATTTTAAGAAAATGTCAGGTAGAGCGCTTTTGAAAATCAATGGAATATGTGATTCTCTCCTCTGCATACTGAATATGGCAAGTATGAAGAACAGGAAAAGGAGTGATCACAAGAAAAACCACTGAAGACAAATATTTCCTTTGATTTGGGTCACGTTTTTTGAGCGCAACTTTAGGAATGTTGATGCTTTCTTGCTGACATTCGTCGTCTTGGTATTTACACCTATTCTGTAAACTCACTTCAATACATATTTTACTCACAGTGCACTTTTACCCTCCATTTACCTTCAGTACACAATCCATTCCAGCATGCAAACGTTTGAAATGAAACCTTTACCAGACGCGGCTCAAGGCTTCTCCATGTAATCAGCAAATGGTTGGAATAGTCAGTACAGATCACCAGGCTGCCTGGCCTTTGGAATAAATGTCGCTTGAAATGGCATTGCTATTTGTTCACTGTTCTGACTGTCTCCTACATCACTAATGTTTCATAGAAACTCCATGAAGTAAGGCCAACTTTTCCAGAAGACAGCAACAGTTGCAGTCTCTTTAATGTAGGCTATTTTCAGCTCCCTAACACAGATGGCACCTGTAGATACGATGCAGCCTTCTGCTCTCTGCTTAGAGGGAGATATTCCAGCATTAGTTCTGCTAGTGCAGTGCCTGTTTGGCGCGTGTACCCGCCTGGAACTGGCCGATTGCTTGGTCCCCGGAAGTTCTGCTTGAGAACCACGGTATGGCTGCTTGTACCCGCCAAGTGTGAAGTTGATTGGATGAACGATTTGGTAAAGGAGGTTGTGCTTCAACAATGGGATTCACGATGGGAGTGCTAGACCCAAAGTCCAATAAGCATGACAATGTGACAGGGTAGCACATCCCAGGAGGAGAAAATACTAACATTTCACTTGTTTAATTGGCTCACATCACAATAGACGTATGCTCACGCGTTTTGGCACGGAACCTTCTTCAGAGAGTTTAAAGTATACAGATTCAGTTCAGTAATATACACAAGGGCAGAGTTCAATCTCCAATTATTTGGGAACCAATCACTTTTCTCACTTTTGAAAAGTGATTGGTTGAAAAGTTTGCTTTAATCAGAGAATCAAGAGGTATCGTCAAGAGGCCAAGACCGGACTTTAGTGTTCCAACATTGCTGTGAGTCTCTTATAGCCGGCACTGTAGACTGAACAGTTAGGCTCGAGTCAGCCTTAAACCAGAAAAATGACTTGTAATTTGATTATAAAGACTTGTGACTTGATCTGGACTTGCCCTCAGGGTCATGAGACTTGACCTGAGATTTGACTTGGAGTTGACACAATCGACTTGAGACTTTGCGTAACAGTAAAACAGTAAAATTATTCCTGAAATATGTTCTCTTTGTGCCAATTCCTGCAACAAGTGAAGCAGACAAAGAAACCCACAAATAACAAAAAACACTGCTTAATGCCGTGCCAAACTCCTAAGCCATACCAAGATAATTAACCCTGACTACATGCCATTATAAACCACCTGCACACCAAACACACAAAGGGTTCCACTCAAGCTAACTTGAAAAGAGGAAAAGTACAGTTTCAGGAGAACAAAATGAAGCTAAAGAAAGACTTCACATCACTTACTGGTAGGGCATCTGAAAATAGCAATACAAAATCTGAGGCAAGTTTGAAGGAAATCAGAGGACTTTGTAGCAGACTGTCTGATAAGAAAGAAAAAAGAAAGACCTTGGCAAAGTACAGATGGACTGAGAGTAGTCTGAAGGCTTTGGAAAGGACACTGGCCTGACCAGGTTTGGAGGTACTGCCAATATAATGGCAACACAACAGACAAAGAGCTTCATTCCCAAAGTGTTCTTAGTATAAAAGCACAGGAGGAATCATTATCAAAGCGGCTGTTCAACAGGTAGCCTGCTGTCACAGGAAGGTCAGACAGTGGGACATCGACTAAACCAGATGGGACTAAAGAGAGGCATAACACAATATCTATCCATGGACGAAAAAATACATTTATAAGATGCTTTATTCTTTGACCATCAAAGCTTATGTTACCACGACCTTCATCGATGTCTTTCTTTCTCGATAATTATTAGTGACATTTCAACTTTCTTGGCCTCCTAATAAACCAAACAACACAAAAGGCCAGGAGTGAAGTGAATCATTTCACGTCACACTGAGCATGTAATCATTACGGCCTTTCTACTTTCACCTCTTCGCGCCTGGCTCTAATACTGGCCGACCTGTCCTCGCGTCAACCCCACCTTAATGTACTTCCCCAGGCTCCATTTAAATCACTCCGCTCCAGTTCCCCCTCCATCCCCCAGACTCATCCCTCCACTCCGCTTTGTCTTCTTCTTGTTCGCTCGCTCTTCCCTTTTTCTGTCTCCTCACCCGACCACTCTAATTGCCTTGCTTTGCCAAATGAGCCGACCAATTGCGCCTCCAGTTAAAAGCTGATGAGGAGTCTGCCCCATCCGGCCCTCCAAGTCGTCGGGCTTGTGAAGCTAAATAAAGAAGGAAGAGATGAATAAAGCTCCTGAAATGCAGACGCCATCTCATCTGCACTGACAGCCATTGCCTGAGACAGGCGGCATGCAATCGTATACTGCAGCGTCCCACGAGAGTCAGATTTCTGGCACACACATCTTTGCAGTTTCGAACCTCATGTCAGTGTGTTTTTCATGGATCAACTGATGTGCATACTGGGTTACTGATACCTTGGGGAAAAAGAAACTCCCTCTCTTTCTGCCTTTTACACAAATCACCGATTTACAATAAATGCAGTCGTCTCAAACAGTATCGGAAACTTTGCTGAAGGGTAAACAGTGAAGAGGGAACAGAAAAGCAAAGGACACAGTTTGACACGGTTAAAGAAGAACCTATGTGAGAAACAACCCTATCATTTTCCAGGGTCAAAAGCTGCCTAACTCTTAAAGCATGAAAGTTAGAAAGATGACATTTCACACCTTCACTTGTGTCTGGCAGGAAGTAATAAAAAATGGTTGCTATAGCGTCACAGAGCTGCTGGTTCTTCCGGCGGCAGAATAAAAAGGCAAACATGAGCACCAGGCTTCTAGCTGATTTACTGATTGGAAGTCATCCTCTCTTTTACCACCAAATGTTGGCTGACTTGGCCTCTGCTCTCGCACTCTCTTTGCCGTGCTGCCTAAATGTCACTCGGTTCTCCGTAGACGGTCCCAGAGGAAATTACATCGCTGAGCAGTTCATGTGTGCTTAAAAATTTGGCAAGAGGTGCCAATTAACCACATTTGAAATGCTTTCTGTGTTACTGCTGTTGTTGCTGCTGCAGAAATTTAGCAAAACGCAGTAAGTAGGTTCGGGATCTGTGATTTCCAGTCAGTGATCATTATATGAGTCACACCTACTGATACAGCACACAAAGTCACTTTCTATTGGTATCTTAAAGCAGTAACCCAATGGTTTAGGATTGTGCTTCCATAAATTTGGGGGATTTGAAAGTAAAAACTGAAGCAGTAGAGGGCGAGATATCCTGACCTTTAATCCCCAAAATAACTAGTTCCTAACTTACCCACAATGCAACTTGATAGCATCTTTCTTTAGAGCCTCTCATGGCAAAGCTGCAATGTAAAACTGCAATGACAAGGAATCTATATTGCCTGATTTAACTGAGTGGTTACAGCGCATGCCACATAACCTCAACGCCCCAGATCCAATTCAGGCCTTGGGAACTTTATTGAATGTCATACCCCTCTCTCTCTCTCTCCAACTATTTTACACAATTTCATACATTTTTTCTACAATGTCATCTGTCAAATAAAAGCATAAAGATAGACTGTAAACAAATATTACATAACAATTTCATTCATAAAAAAAATAATTACATTGAATTTAAAAACAAGTATCTCAAGACAGGTGTTTCATGAGTTTAGTTTGCAAACTGCAACAGCCCCTCTGGGGGTTTAATGAGCAACTAAAGAATACATTTCCCTGACTTCACTATTCTTAATGATCTCTGTTTTATATTTTAGTAGCTACTGTCCTCTTATTGTCTAATTTTATCGTCTATCTGCCCTTGTTTGAATGTGTTGCATTTTCATTTTCTGTTGTGAAGCACTTTGAGCTACATCTCTCATATGAAAAGTGCTGTATAAATAAAGTTATTATATTATTATTATAAACAAAACAGATTTCAAAGTACATTCAAATATCACTTTCTTTTATCTCCTTTTAAAAATCACTTGGTGTCTGTTTCAGGCTTAATATATATTCTTTATGGTCTATTTTATACACACAGGCTGCAGCTGTAGCTGTGTTGTTAACCCACTTCACCCTGCAGAGGTGACCTCCTTTATAGAGTAATGCTGGTGGCAACCCTAACGCTCCAGAGAAGCTACTGCGCAGGTGGCTCCTGAAAACATCTGTGATAGATGAAACTATTAAAAAGAATAGGAGGATATCTCAAGAGTGTGTTTTGACCAACTTACACGAAGAGAATGCTTCACCAAGTATTTCGAACTCTGTGGTCAGATCAGTCATAGACAGTAGGCGATATGAGGGGGAATGCCATCCCCCTTGTTAACCTGCCATCCCCTCGTAGCAGAGAGAGTAGAGGGGCAGAATATGTTAGTCGAGTCTGTCTGACTCACTGATCCTTCATCTGACTGACGTTTGTGCAAGTTAGACTCTATGGCCCCAACCAGGGCTCTGAAATATCAGTAAGTTAGAATCTATTGCCCCAACCATGGCTCTGAAATCGCAGTAAGGTAGAATCTATGGTCCCGACCATGGCTCTGAAATATCAGTAAGTTAGAATCTATGGCCCCGACCATGGCTCTGAAATATCAGTAAGATAGAATCTATGGCCCCGACCACGGCTCTGAAATATCAGTAAGATAGAATCTATGGCCCCGACCACGGCTCTGAAATATCAGTAAGATAGAATCTATGGCCCCGACCATGGCTCTGAAATATCAGTAAGATAGAATCTATGGCCCCGACCATGGCTCTGAAATATCAGTAAGGTAGAATCTATGGCCCCGACCACGGCTCTGACATATCAGTAAGGTAGAATCTATGACCCCGACCATAGCTCTGAAATCTCTGTAAGGTAGAATCTATGGCCCCGACCATGGCTCTGAAATATCAGTAAGTTAGAATCTATGGCCCCGACCATGGGTCTGAAATCTCAGTAAGGTAGAATCTATGCCCCGACCACGGCTCTGAAATATCAGTAGTCTAACTATGCTGTGTATTGATAAATCCATGGTGCTGTCCGTGGTGCTGAAGTAGCAGACAGACTAGTAATTGTGTCTTTTTCTCTCGGTGCCGCCCTTCTGTCATTTTCATCTTGGATTATTCTCTAAACTATAAAGCTCAATACAGAACCAAAAGAGTCACTAATGGGACGGTTCGCTAGTCGAGGGTGAACGAAACGAACCGCCCCCTTGTTAACCACTGGCTTATTGTTGGTACTGATCCAAATGCAACTCTCAAGTGAAATTGTAGATCCTCCTACAATGATCTTTTTTGTTTTGGGCACATTGCCTTTATCTGACAGAGGATAGTATAGAAATGGAGGAGAGAGAGAATCAAACTGTAATGTTGCGGTTTCATGGCGTGCGCTGTAACCACTCGGTGAAGCTACATTGACCTTTTACCATTACACTAATATAAGAGATGTTTTATGGAGATGTGATATATGCTGTACACCCACTCCTTCCCCTGCATTACAAGATGATTACAAGATTCGACATACTCTCTGTAACCCACAAAAACTGCTCATATGGATCAAAATACAAAGATATACATGGTAGGATTTCCTGCAGTGCCATTTATGTTACATATCTCATACACAGACCCTGTGGCCTCTCTAAATGATGAGAAAACTTCTCTTACTTCTCTTCTGTGGCAAACACACACAAACACACCACAGCAATAACAGCATGAGAGATGCTCAATCCGGTAGATGCTCATTTTAAACTGGCAGAGCACGACGTCAAACCGCTGGCAGTGAAATGGGTGAGAAACCACCTGTGGGAGGGCGAGCACAGCAGGAAGCTTTTAAAAAGAGGAAACCTATTGGATGTACTGTCTTACTCCCCTCGTGGGTTTAAAAAGAAGAGTAGCAATCCTCTATCTCACAACTCCAACACACAGAGTTGAAATTGATATCGATCTTTCCATCTTAACTCTGGGTAAAACCTGTTTCATGCTTCTTGCGGTCAGCGCGGACGTCCGGTCGTTGATTGCGGTCAAAGCGGTCAGAGCGGCTCCGAGAACGGATCACTTCTGCTTCTGTAGTCTTGCTCTATCTGTAGTTGTAGTTTACCTTTATAAACACTTACTGACAGCCGTGATTGACAGCTGCTCTGAGCCAATCACGGCAACGCGGTCTGCACGACCCCATCTGTGATGTATCTTGGAGGTGCATGGACAGCAAGAGGCATGAAACAGGTTTTAAGGACCAGTGTGTAGGATTTTAAGGGGATCTAGTAGCAGAAATGGAATATAGGTGTATAATCACCTGAAACTTCATATCTACATAGGGAGCGGGTCCTCTTCACAGAGTCCGCCATGTTGCTCCGCCATGTTTCTACAGTAGCCCAGAAAGGACAAACCAAACACTGGCTCTAGAGAGAGCTTTTTAAGTTACCTGAAGGACACCGTAGTTCTCCGACACGCTTGTGAAACTGTGGTAACGTGAGCCGCCGAGTGCAAAACCGTGGTGCCGCCAGCCGCCGTCTGACTTCCGTTGCTCCTAAAGTAGTGTTATTATGGTAAAGATGGCCTCTGAGCGAGGTGAACAGCGTTACAATGGTTTTGCACTCGGCGGTTCACGTTACCACAGTCTTGGAAAGGGAGGAGAGAGCAGAGGGGTACTCGGTTTCAATCTGCAACCACGGCCGCTACAAAAACACCCCCAGGTAATCAAATGGGATTAATGGAAAACGTGGTCTTTCTCTCTGTCTCTCTCTCTCTCTCTTTCTTAAAGACAATAGCCTACAGTACATGAAACTATCACGACAGGTGATATTAATTTCCCCTTCCCTCTCACAGTCCAAAAGCTAACTAGCTAGCCGGCTTGCCCCTATTACATCTACCGGCATCAAAACAGGAAGGAAGTGGTAAAGTAGTAAAATCCACCTCTTGGTCAAGTGTGACATTGACAAGCGGTGCGCACCTGGCACTGAAAAGTTGAACTTTTATGCACATCTAAAAACCGCTAGTAGAAATATGTGACGCACGGTGCAAGGGAGGAGCGCACGGCAGGCGCAACCATACCATAGGAAAACAATGGTTTTGCGGGCGACGTGTTTCTTGCGAGGTGGCTCAGTGTGATCGGGGCCTTAGAGGTGTGTTACAAAAAAAAGATGTTGGACTGTTAAACCTAGCTGATGTTTTTCTTATAAGTCTGTCCTCATTTTACATTATAGTAGTATCAGTAATGTGTGCTATAAATGTGTGCTACAGAAGTCGAGGTTGAGAATGTGTTCAGTAATCATAACAGCGCTTCAATTACAGCTGAGCTGAGGTCGCATGCTGGACTATATTCATGGTTGCACTGTGTTATAGAAGTCTATCAAGGCCTACCCCTGGTAATGTGTGCATCCTCATGCTGTGTGTGTACGCGGTAGCGCACACGAGGCTTGTGGAGTGAATTATACAAAGTAAAGTGTTTCTACAACCTCAAGCTTGGCTCTCGCAGCAGGAAAACAGGGCCAGCCAGGGCTAACTCATTATTCATGTCCCCCCTTCGGTTTCTTCCCGAACCAAATTAACATGAATGTGCCGGAATGCTGCTGCTAAAGGAAATGATTTGTCAGTCCGGCTCTGGTGTCAAAATAACTGTAGTGTGTGTGTTTTCTGTCATGTGGAGAGGATAGGAGGCGATTACTGGATAGATTACAGGAGAGGAGAGGAGATAGGAGAAATGATAGAGGTGAAGACGAGTGGAAAACAGATCTGGTGAAGGTGGGACAGGTGAAGAGTGATGAGGTGCGTGATGATATATCAAGAAAACCTTTTAGTTTTGGACAGTCTTTTCTACTGGAAGAGTGTTGGGCTTGATAAATGTGTCTGTGTCACATCTGTCTGCCAATAACACCAGATGTTGTAGTTGAAATGAAGAGTCACAAAAAGTGTTTGTTTTAGAGGTGACCTGCAGCTTTGACTCAAGAGTAGAGGAAGCCTTTATGACCAACCACTCCTGAATACCATCTCAGAGCTGGTTATAGCTGCTTGTTTTCATATTTGGCAACCAAGGACACACTCACAGGTTGATCGTAAGAGGGCTTCAACAACTTGAGATGCCCAATAAGGGCACGCAAAATACTCTGCTATTATTAGCCATGTTTCATTCATATATTTTGATGTGCATTTTAGAGGTCGCTGTAGAGTTCTTTTATACCTTCTTTCGGTGATTTATCATGTGAATAGATGATGAAACCTACTAGTGGGTGTAGTAGGCTCCTATTGACCCATGTTTATGGGGCTTATAGCGACTGATAACGCAGATTTAATAATCTGACAATGGTCTAATCGGCTGTTTGTTCCTGTAAATATGATCCAGTAGTCGAGTTTGAGCGCCTCCTTTACAGATTCAAAGCCAAATCCAGAGAGCTAATAAACAAGCACGGTAGTTGGATAAAACGTCCAGAGGGCTGGAATATCTGGACTTTAAATCTCTCTTTATAATTTCTAATCTATAGTCATAGCACATTTGGTGATCTCTGGAATCCTAAACCAAAATAATCCCACAGGCAGCAAACTTAAAGTTGCATTCGCTTGAGCAGAGGCAAAGTGGACGTAATTGTAGCTGACCCTGATGATGGGAGCGATTGCTGGTCATTAAACCGTAAAATACCAGCCAGGGTGGGAGATAATAAATCTCAGAGAGGAAGGTGAAACTCAGCAAAATCAGCCAAGGCCAGGACTGTAACAGCTGGGGGGGGGGTTTGTGAGGGGCCGGGCCGGAATCTCAATCTATCTGTCCCCCAAATGTTCAACTGATACACACTCAAAACTGCTTGTGTAAGAACACATGTGCTCGCGTAGCCGTAGAGCCGATCTGTTCCTCGTTCAATTACGTGTGCACGAAGCATGTCGATATTAACAGTGACAGTGACAATAACAGCGAGCCTCCTCGTCCCTTCAGAGCATGGAAAACACGAGAGCAGTGAGCTGAAAGAACATCCCAGAAACATCAGCCATCATCGCAGTCACTGCCAGGACAATCTGAGGTCTCTATGTTCCATCGAGCACTCGCCAACCAGCTTATGAGGCTCTGCAGCTAGTGGTCCGACATTTACTTCCTCTCACACAAACAAGCTGTACTTTTGGCATTCAGAGGTATGGGGTGCAAAAAATAGAACATCATATTGTTTTGTGTTCCCGGACCTCTATCAAAGTCAAGTTCACCGCTCCTTTTCCTCTCACACCTACAAAAAGCACCGCGGAGGTGAAGGCAGCTGAAGATAAAATTGGATGCGTATAGTTTCCTGGCTGGGAGCCACGTTCTGCATATGGCACAAAAAATATGGACGTGTTCATTGTTCACCTGGACACTTATGTCTAAGGTGCTCGGCGCCGTGAATGATGGTACAGTAATGCAACACACTGCTACAGGCGTTTTAACGCATGAAAGGGCTGTGACGGTATACGCTGCTCTCCCGACTGCATGATAAGGTGATGCAGCACTGTGGGTTCGCTAAGAAGGTGAGACTTAGCAGAGCAAAAACACACATTGGATGTGGAGGTTTCCCAGTCATCCATTTAGCTTCATGAATTCCAATGAACCGCGAGTCTGTTCAGTTAGTTTGATTTGTTTCTGCTGAACTATTGTCTGCAGCAGTGCATCAACGTTAAATACATACTTGTTCCTGAATGTTAACCCTTTTTCCCCTGGAAAAATGTGTCCTTGGGGGAATGATAACAGCAACCAATGTATTTTTTTGTATTTCTTCTTTAAAATATTTGAAATTTGAACACCTGTTCTCACCAAACTACACACCCTGATGAAGAGCCACGTGTTGCTGGGTGTTATCCAAGTCTTAATAAAGGATTTTTAATTCACAATCAGAGTGTGACGGATGTTTTCCTGACTGCCATCATATATCAAAGACTTCCTTTCAAAGTAAGCCAGTCACTGTTTCTTACAGTGTGTTCCAATCCGCGTACTTCTGTACTTACACTCACTATTTTGAGTGCATAAGTGCGTTCACACTGGGAGGTACGGCAAAATGCAGTGCACTCAAAGTACCCGGATGTTGTACTCAAAACGGTCAGATCGTTGAGTGTGGAACGCTGGACACTTTCCACACTCAACTGTTGCCATCTTGGCTACGTAGTGGAAGGGGCGGAGCCACGACCACTATTCAAACATACGTAGATAACAGAATAAAACAATACGTAAACATACCGGTGCATTTTCAGCCAACAGGAGGACACATCGTAGGCGTAGGCGACGACGTTGGAAACGTAATTTCCACTCTGCTTTCATTTTTTTCAAAGATATTTTGGCGTGTATCGAGCCACGGTCAAATGTTGCGATCGTTATTTCCGGTCAGTGCGCCGCAGAGTATTCGATTTGAGACAACACTACCCCGCTGAAATTTACGCACTACTCAAGTTAGTACAGAGTACACACAGTGCACTACATTGAAGTGTACTTCTGGAAGTACGTGGATTGGAAAACACTCTTAGTTTTTATCAGATCAGTGATAGTTAGCAGGCAAGCTAACAAGCTGCCTTTAACTAGACAGAAAATCAATATGAAGGAACCGTCTTGAGGAGATCGATTCAAAGTCAAATAAGAAAACGTTTGGTAAGTGTCTGAAACAGAAGAGAAGAGATGTTGTGTCTTTTCTCTGTCCCTCTTTAACTGAGGGGTGTATTTCCACTTCAAAACCTTGCCCAGCGAAGCTTTAACACTGTAAAACATGATAGGCGGCGGACACCGGGCCCAGGTGTTTGAGCTCTGTAAACACAACCTTCCTCCTCACCGGATAACGCCGGGCCCCGAGGGAGGCAACACACAACAGCCGCGACACCAGGAGGTGGGCAGAGAGGGTGTTGGGAGACCTGTTGTCAGTTCCAATTGGCTTGGTCTCCCACACGAGCTCTCTGAGGTCCACTACGGTAGGGAGGTAGGGGACAGATAGGGAGGGGAAACTCAAAGTGAGAGGCGGAAAAAAAAGAGTGTTTGAAGGCCGGGTTGCTTCCACATCCTCAGCCACCATCGGTCTGCCGGTTTCATTAGGCTTCAATTAACTGCAGCACATGATAAGGGGGACATTGATGCTGCTTAACAAGTTAATGCACATGCTGTGTCCTTAAGAGGGCTTCAGTTAGAGTTACAGATGTGCCTTTTTGCACTTTGTCTTCCGCAGTGCTGAGATGCTATTCGGCCTATTTTTACATCACAGGACACTTCTGCGTTACAGATCCATGTTTTTCAATACTCAGTTGTGACAGTGGATGAGCCCCAAAATGGCATTTGCTGCACAAAGGGACTCTGTGATGTTCTGGGCTTGTGAGAGCTGAATTACTACATGAGCCATTCAACTGTGTGGCAGAGAGAGAGAGAACACGAGCTGAAGCCAAACAATCCTCTGCCGCTCACTATGAATTCAATTTCAATGCCTGTGTCTATCTCAAGTTTCAGCGGGAGGCAATAATTAACCCCCTTTCTGGCGACATGTAGCAATTTCCTTAAGTAAATGAAGTGCTAATAATCAGAGCAAATGCATTCAGACAACTTGCTAGGCTTAGGCTTGTTGCCTGGTAACAGTGTTTTATGAAAGAATGGTGAATCCTGATTTGAACCGAGGACGATATGTTTTCAAATGTATAATCCCACATCATCTGATAAGAGGGAGGCAAAAACGGTCCCACTCTTTGTGTAATCACATGGTAAATTATCTATTGTATCTTATTAGGCTTATTTTAATATATTTTACACAGATGCTGGAAAATGTTTCAGAAAAATGTCACTTTGTTCTAAATAGATAGTATTTATAGGCCTATAATTACGCTAGGCAGTAATTAAAGTGTTCCCAACTGTGTACAACAAATTGTCTTTGTTTTGATGAACATTTTAACCTTTAGATCTTCTATAACTACAGAACAACAATACATACTAAAACATTGTTAAAACATAAATGCTGACAGCCTGTGTTTTGGTTTCACTTTTCCACGTTACAATTGTGCATAATCAATACAATGATTTTGGTTAATACTATAGATAAAGATATACAACATGACAGCTCCACAAAGAAGAAGCCAAAACATCTGGATCGCCCCCTGGTGGCTGGCTGCAGTATAGGTCGTAAACCCCGCCCCCTTAACACTGGAAGGGACATGTCAAACTAAAAAGTCAAAGTACACGTCAAATAAATTTTGCCCGAAGATGGTTTACGTCATTTTAGGTAGTTATTATCACGCTGATGTTAATTTTTCTGATAAGTTTGTTTTTAATTAGTTATCTGATGCTACCGAAAGGGGGAGAGACGTCATGATTGGGTGACGTAGTTGCAGCCGGAGGCTCGAGAGGAGATGTAACTTTAACTTTCCATAACCATCACCAGTCTGTGTAATAGAACATCTGTCCATTTGATCATAAATGTAGTTATAGAGATATTATGTTTGAATTATTTGTCTCTCGTTGTTGAACACACATCACACTTCGCCTCTCTATACCAAGACTATCACCGACGCTCATTTCTCTCCTCTTTCAAAGTTAATAATTGCTGATGTGATTCCTCCTGCTGTGTGCTGTAATACTGTTTGACTCTCTCTAGCATGACACACTCACACAACAGAGCTCGCTAAAAATACTTGTACTGAGGCATCAAGTATCAATTGCTCTTTTTGCCAAATGGGTGATTTTCTTGTCAAAATGATTTTGCGCACCGCAACAAACACGACGCCGTCTCATCTTCAAACCTGGATCTCAACGGATTAAAGGGTTGATTCAAACCGGGTTAGGCTATCAGCTTTCTGAGTCAGTGGCAGGTATATTGTATAAGTGAATGACAAATCACATGTCAGGTTGGCGTGTGAGGGGGTTGGAGTGGAGTCGGGGACGGTGACAGAGGGGTGTTTCCCTGGAGGGATTTATGCCGTATCACATATCATAATTACTGCCATTACATAGATTTTTATAGCAATTATGAAATGTTTAAGATGAATACATGTGCTGAGAGTCAAAGTGCAGGTGCTGTACATGCACTTAGCACAAGGAAATACAGGCCTTCAGTATAATTGCTCCACTCACAGTGAATTAAGTCCTTAAATACTCAATATAAAGTATCAATAGGTTATTATGTATACATGGATGGCATATTGATACGCTCCTGAGGAGTCATGAGCGTTATTGGCTGACAGGTCTCCAATAATTTCTCGTAACGGACAGAGTACGCAGGTGTTTGTTTGCTATATTGACGCACTTAATGAACTTTAATGAAAGCAACCGCTTGTGTTGTTTAGTTTGTGTGAACATTAAAAATGTGTAGCTTAATGAGGACCAAATTCATTTGATCTCAAACCTGTTTGATAGTTGCAAGAATGAAGATAAACATTAGCTCTGCTGAAGCGGCTAGCCTGTGGATTTCAGGAACAGCTGCAAGGAAAATCCAAGTGCAAATGTGGCCAAAACGGCACAGAAAATGAAGAGATACAAATCCCTTTAGTTGGGTGTTATCCATTACGTTTAAATAATGCACGATTGGGAGTTGAGATATGGGAAAATAATGGATGAGGTGGAAGAAAAAGGTACTTCTTCTGCAGAGTCCATCATTAAACTAAAACCACTAACAGAGGAAAAAAGGGAAGCTGCTTACATTAACATTATCTATCTTTTAATGTGTGTGTGTAATCAGTTTAACTCCAATACTCACCATAATTAGAGTGTATATGCAGGTTTTGTATATTTATATATTGTGTCAAATACTGAATTATTTAGTAAGTAACCGGACTATTTTTTTGCGGAAACACTTAAATCTTTTTAAATCAATAAAATAATTTATAAATTAATATTTTGTGTCAAATTAATGACTTTGTTAGTAACTAGCCTGAATATTTAAAAAAAAAACAGAATAAAATAATATTTAAATCAATAAAATAATTTTTAAATTACATTTTTTGTGTAAAAATATTGTCCTCTTTAGTAAGTAGCTGGACTATTGCTTTTTTTAAGCAGAATTAATAAAATAATTTTAAATCAATAAAATAATTTTTAAATCAATATTTTGTGTTAAATTATTTACTTTGTTAGTAAGTAGCCAGACAATTGTTTTTTAAAGAATAATAAAATAATATTTGAATCAATAGACTTCTTTATTGAGTAGCCTGACTACTTTTTTTTTTTTTTTAGTAGAAACAATAAAATCATTTTAAATAAATAAAATTATATTTAAATCAATATTTTGTGTCAGATTATTGATTTTATTTATAATTGGACTTTTTATTTTAGCAGAATCAATAAAATAAGTTTTAAATCAATTAAATGTTTTTTTAAAATCAATATTTAGTGTCAAATTATTGACTTCTTTAATAAGTAGCGTGTAATAAGCGGGATATGCGGGTGATTCAAGACCCCTCCGAGAACTGCTCACCCTGTCGTAGTTCATTTCGCTCCCTGTACGTTATCCCTTACATAACAATTGTCCAAATCCCTGTTGGTTTTATTTATTATATATTCACTTCAATGCGCATCACATAACAAAACTAGCGTGTCCACCCGAGTGTCATGTTTCCATCACTGCCAATTGGAGTTGGAGCCGATAAATACCCGTGACTACTGCTGAGTCATTTGTCCCGAGCATGAATGCTGATTGTAAACTTTCCCACTGAATACAAAAGCCAGATGTTAGTGGGTGTTTTCATGGCCATGGTATAATAATCATCGTGAAATAGATACTCAGATGATATTAGACCTTAAACAATGATTGTATGTGTCTGTGCACACACACACACACACACACACACACCTGACCCACTCTCTCTGACGGTAGCATACATGAATGATAAAAAGCAGAGAGTGAGTATTCGAGCAGCCTTGAATATGCCAGAACCTTTCCAGTTGTAGACCTTGGGTAGGAGTCAGATTCATTTCAAGCAGCCTCCACTCTGTGTGCTGTGATTATTGTTGTCCTTAAGCGTTGCTTTGTGGGTGGGTAGAGAGCTAATGGAGGCTATCTTGATGGAGAAGTAATTAACTGTGGTCAATACAAATACTAAGTTCAAGCTTCCTACACAGCACCTTTCTTACATACCAGTCATTGCTAATGAATGAAGTAAATAATGATGTATATGGCCTCTAGGGTCAGACATCACAATTAAAAAATACATTCTGCATTTTTTTTAACCTGTTACCCTTATTATTTTCACTATTTCTCAATTTTGTATCTGTTCAAAATGTACCTTAGAGGGAGATTTGTCAAGTATTTAATACTCTTTTCAACATGGAAGTAGGCAAATATGCTGCTTTATGCAAATGTATGTATATATTTATTATTGGAAATCAATTAACAACACAAAAAAATGACACATATTGTCCAGAAACCCCCACAGGTACTGCATATAGCATAACAAATATGCTCAAATCAAATCATGGCAAACTGCAGCCTAACAGGCAACAACAGCTGTCAGTGTGTCAGTGTGCTGACTTGACTATGACTTGCCCCAAACTGCATGTGATTGTCATAAAGTGGGCATGTCTGTAAAGGGGAGACTCGTGGGTACCCATAGAACCCATTTTCATTCACATATATTGAGGTAAGAGGTCAAGGGACTCCTTTGAAAATGGCCATGCCAGTTTTTCCTCGCCAAAATTTAGCGTAAGTTTGGAGCGTTACTAACAAGCTAGTATGACATAGTTGGTATTAATGGATTCCTTAGGTGTTTTACTTTCATATGATGCCAGTATCTTCACTCTAGCTGTAAAACTGAGCCCAGTAGAGCGTGAAAAAGTTGCATTAATGTGAAATGCAAAACAGATTTGCGTTAACGCCTGATTATTGCGTTCATTTTGACAGCCCTAGTTATAAGTTACATCTGCATAGAAAACCTCAATGAGCACAACCACGGTAAGTAAAGCAGGGCAAAGTTGAACCAGAGGGTCAGTGCGCTAAATAATTTTCTTTGCCCAGATCTTATCATCGGGGCTGAAAAATAGAAATTGTTCCCGTTAGGAACAACAAAAACTTTGAGACAAGCCTTCAAGTGTGAGCCTGAAATAACAACGCTGTTCTGTGTCTCCTGGTCCCTCTGCTGCAGGATGCTTTCTAGTGCTACAACAAGAACAATTGCTTTCTTTAACAAAACACTTCCCACAGAGGAGTAAACAAAGACAACCGCCGTCCTTAAAGCCTCACCACCGAGGGGAATTATGCTTCTAGGATATGGTTACCAATTCACTTCATACAGTAACCACTTTAAAACGGAATGTGTACCCGTTTTAACTTTGGTTGTTCAGCGCTACCGAATCTACCAAAATGGTTTGAGGATGCGCTGTCCGCACAGAGTTCACGACTCGGTGCGGAGCTGTGAGGCTGGAGTGCTAAACAGCCATTAAGGAGCATGGGAGGGCATGGCAAATGGCCATAACAAATCTGTCCTAGTTTGCTGGGAGGCATCAATTTTGAGGAGTGTGCTCAAAAATTCTTCTCATTTAAATGAGCCTAACATAACAAGCTTCCAGCAGCAGAACCTCTCTCTCGCTCTGGAGCCCACTCCTCCCCCGACAAGAACAAAGACAGAAGATAAAAGAAAAAAGGTTTTCACACGTGGTGGTATGAGGAGCTGGGCTTCATTGCGTGGGGGGAGGATGCAGGTGGGTGGGCGGGGCGGTGGCGGGGGGAGCAGTCAGTCCTGCTGCCTGCAGACTGGGAAGCTATCAAACTGTAGTTACTAATAATACGGACCATGTATGCTATTTACAGTTGTTAGACAGCACCCTGTGTTGTTAAAGAGAGACAGTAGGAATAGCCAGGGGCCAAGAACCCCCCACTGTGGAAATCCCTTTAGCATCCTCCACTACATCATGTTTACAAAAGGGATGGCCCCCCACTGGAAATACTACACTGCATACTTCCTTCACCTCAAGGGTATGTAGATGGGGTCACATTTCTTAAGGCTGGTATATTCATATTTGACGCAAACAAAAATACGTTTGAAATTTATAAATATTTCTGTATAAGAACTCCCTCAATGTTTCCAACCTGTCTTAACTACAAATTGTTTTTTAATAAAAAAGCAAAAGAATGACCGACAATTATCTTTAGAAAAATATTTATGCCATGGAAAAATTCTCATTACAATTTAATCTTTCTAATACAGCAGCCAGGACAAAGTTGATATATTCTGGTAGAAGAGAGAGAGAAGGTTTAACATTATTTCAAACGATGTGATTTTATAACTACTCGTTATATTTTGCCACTTGGGCAGAAGCTCCTTTTGCGTAGTAAGGAGCTTACTTAAGTTAGCTTTTTTACTTCGGTGATTGCATTTACACTTCAAAAATCATAAAAAGTGGTGTTCATTTGTGAAGATTAAGTAAGTGTCATAAATGTTTGTTTGCCAGAGAGCTTATTTTCTGCAATAATCCAAAACCCAATGGAAAAATCCCATTGGTGTTTAAGTAACAGTGCGCTGTTATGTAACTTAAGCTATGGACATATTGTCATGTGACTCAGTGACATAGTGTCACGTGACATAACATCAGTAAAAATGACTAAACTTCTGGTTTCACACGGTACATGAACGCTGGTCCCCTGAGAAAAAGTCCTGTGTTTGTTTGACCGGATCACCAAAAGAGAGGACTTTCTCATTCTTTATACTACGTCAGCTGCTCTGGGCATCTAATACTGATTCGGTTGGGTTGACATTGTAGTTAGTTGAAAGCCTGATGCATCTCATACAGACGCTCAAGGGTGTCTTGTGTGTCGATGTCAAGACGACGAGAGCCACTGCCCAAGCGTTGGTGTGTGACGCCCTGCGAGTGAGACCAGGCTGTTTCAAAAGTGGAAAATCCAAATGTGGTTCCACAATTCTTAAACCTCAAAAACCATTAGACCATCATTTGAAATCTAAAGAGATGAGCAAACAGTAACAAAAAAACATTAATAAGCTAATTGTGTCCTTCTTTATGCAACAATATAAACCTGTGATGCCAGATTGTACATGCATGCCAACATGTGCATATGACCAGGAGGCATGTTGTCAGAGAGGAGGTATGATAATACCAGTGCAGCCCGCAGCTCCTGCAGCTCCTGCAGCCAGCAGATGAGTGATATTTACCGACAGCTGGCATTCACGGAAACAGAAACCTGGCCTCATAGCTGAGGGTTAGTCCACATGGGAAATATTGTAGAGGGATGGGAGGAGTCCAGAAGTGTCTTGGCCAGCCAAAGGTTGCCTTACTGTGGACCTTCATTTCAAATTCTCCTTAAAAAGACCCAACTGTCTATATGCCAACTGGACTTCGAGGTTTCTGGACCAAAACACAACTCAATGTCAAATTCAAAAAGTAATAGTGACTTTTTCAATTCTGTGACGTGAAAGTGAAAACAATCTATTGTCTTTCAGTGTGATGGGAAATTTCAGGCGATACAGCCGCTCTTGTGATTGTTTTGCCAAAACACTTGAACAATATGCTCCATTGGCAGGCAGCGAGCGCCGTGCATTGAGTTCAAAGCTCTGGAGTACATCTCTTGCATACGCTAGAATGAACACTGCCCCGTTTCAAATGAAAACGTGATAAGAAATAAAAATGTGACGGGGCATATCATTGCGGATTGTGCCGCCAGAGCGAAGTGGAGGAAACCAATTCATGCATTTCCAATCATTAGATTAGCAGTCCTGGGTGGCTGCCATGTGTTATGAATATGCATCAACCCAATCATGTCTTTATCCAAATTTCTTCCAATGAGATTGGCTAGTTTCCCATGTGCTCACGATGCATTACCCATTAGTCCTTTACCATGACTTCCGTCGTGCTGCATGAAGAAAGAGAGCAGAGAAATGCTGGCGAGGTGCATTTATATCAGCTTGGAGCAGCACGGCTCTGCCTTCATGAATACAGCCTCATGACTGACTTGTGTGTTTCACTCCTCCCTCTCTGCTCTGTTGTGACTTCCAGCCATGCAGTGTTGACAGTGAACACAAGGTTGCGACTACATGTGGAATCTCAAACGTTCCATGTTAACATCTTAACGGCCTCAAACATAAAAGTTGCTTTTGTTCTTTCTGGATCAATACAAAAGCAAAAGCCGAGACTCTGTTCTCCTTGTCAAATAAATGACCTTACGTCCCAAGACTTGAATGCAGCTGACCCACGAAGTGTTGCTCTCAGGACAGCGTTGCAGTGTATCTCTTGATCTTTGTGTACAGGATTTGATGTTCAGCTTTGCAAATAACAGCTGCGAAAGAACACTCACTAAAGGCACAGAGAGTACATCATTAAAATCAAAAGTTAGCTGTGGTGGGAAGATGCAACTTCTCCACACCACTGCCTCCTTTGAAACTGCAGCCTACTGGGCAGTACAATCCTTCATGCTGGGTAGAGCCGTGTCTATTACTACAGATTGGTTCGGCAAATCTCTTGGCAGGCATCATAAAAAAAGCAGAAAGAGGGAGGGAGGCAGGGAGAGATAGTAATAAAACCTCGCCAATTTCTGTCTGTGACAACATGAAAGAGGGAGGGACAGGTAAATGGAGGCTGCCTGCAGTGGAAAATATGGCTTATCTTAGTCTTGTCCCCTAAACCCCTAAAGGTTTCGGAGATAACCACATAAGGCTGTGTGTGTGTGGTGGAGGAGGGTTGCTTTGTGCAGGTATTAAATGATCTAATGGAGGAGGAAGGGGGACAGAAATGTGATGCTGACTGAGAAATATGATAACCTCACAGGGTAGATGCCTCACTACCTTCCTATCAACCTACACATATTCCCCTCGTCCGATTTTCCACATTACTGCATTTCCCTCGCTGAATGTCATCCAATCATCAACCGAAACCTACTACGAGATTATAAAAAAGGCAACAGACAGCGAACTGCCACTCATTTATGTGTTGGATAAAGTTATGCAACAGCCATTTCAGAGTTTAACACTTCCTTAAACTCAATAACTGATTACAGCACATTTAGCAGCAGCCAAACACATCCCGATGAATTAATCAGTCTCTCCCAGACGCGTGGGGTAATTTGATCCACTGTTAATGCAGAACTGCTGTTAATCAGGGTTGTTGGAGTATTAACGGCTCATTTTGTTTTTGTTTCACTCATCTGTCCATAGAGAGTCGCTCCAGATGTGCTTTCTGGTGCTCTTAACATTTTATTAGCTATTCAACCATGAGAAGACAACATTTTGATCACGGCTGAATCTTGATGCGCTCAGGCAGCCTGGTCTCCTAAAAATTAAATCCCTAGACAACGAAACTGCATTGTGAATTACGTTTCAAGGGAAACATATTTTGTCGTGGATTACGTTTGCGTTTGACGTAACACAAATACGTTTGTAATGATACTCTGCAAAAGTCCACGTAGAGAAGAGGTCGGGGTGGTGGATGGGTCCAACAAACATAGGACTTTCACCCAGGAGACCGCTGTTCATGTTCCGTGTGAAACTAAAAGTCAACGCTCACTTATTTTAAACATGACGTTTTTTTTCTAAGCCTTACCAAATAGTTTTGTTGTGTTTTGTTTGAGATTTCGATGTCAACAATGTGATTAAATGTGTCTATTAATTAATTTAAAAAAGTAACAAGTGAAGTATTATATCGAGCGACCATTATTGAAAGTTACGTGGTGTAAACACAGGACTTTTACCCAGGAGACCACTCTTTGTGTTGTCTTTTGCATTTACTTTGCACTTGTTACATAACGTTGCTATGCTTGTTACGTGATGTTACATTAAAAAGCCGGTTGTGACGCTACGTTGTGACGCTACGTTATGACGCTACGTTGTGACGCTACGTTGTGACGCTACGTTGTGACGCTACGTTGTGACGCTACGTTGTTACGCTACCTACGTTGTTACGCTACATTGTTACGCTATGTTGTTATGCTACATTGTAACGCTACGTAGTAAAGCTACGTTGTAAAGCTACGTTGTAACGTTATGTCGTTACGTTGTTATGTTATGTTGGTACGTTATTATTTGAAACGCAAACCCTGATCTTTTTCTAACTTTAACAAAGTAGGTTTGTGGCCTACACCTAACCAATCTTTTCACAACGTTAACCATGTGGCATTGTGCGTTTCTGCAAGCGTGATACGAGGCTGATGGTAAACATATCATTGGTTCAGAAACATTGACATTCAATGTATCTGTGGTTTGTAGAAATGTACAATGGCAAAAAAAAATTCTGGCGAGTGAGTTAAAAAATGTTAAAAGTGAGTTAAAACTGATTAAAAAAGTGTTAACTTTCTGTGTTTTTATGGCACAATCAACCCATAAAAGATGCACCTTTTATTGTGGAGTCACAAATTATGATTTAGAGAATTAGCACAATTTCCCAAATATTTTTTATATCTGTCATCATCAGGACTAGTTAATAATACGGACAAATGCAGACGAAGATACCAAAGACTTTATAGATAGACTAAACTACAGACATAAATACAGTATGCTATGAGACTGCAGAAAGAACCAGCAGATAAAATACATCTGCATTCCTGGAGGGACGTCAACATATTTCACAACTAGAGCAGCAGCACGGCACATTTTGTGAACATAAAGCTGTCCAGATGAAAACAATGAAATGTGTTTGGAAGGAACGCAAACACATTTGGTGATTGAAAGATTTGCAGTTTCATTTGGAGCTTGGGAATATGAATTTACAAAGATAAAACAGTTAACGTAAGCCTGTGCAGTCAAATGAAAAACACATTTTATATACCTGAGGACTGCTTGTTTGATTACCTTGGAAAATGAGAAGCTCTGAGCTTTTGTCAATTTGTCTCTCAGGCTCCCTCTATAAACCACCGCAGTCTGAAGGAGGATTTGGCAATATTCAAATATGCTTTGGAAAAAGCGGAAAAAGTACAGAAAATCCTCAGGTCTGTGTGTGTTTATCCATCCCTCAGACAAACAAACATTGGATCAACTGACTTCCCAAAGCATAAGACCTAAATAAGCATACGAGTTGAATGTTAAAGCAAAGAAGTTCATATAATGAAATCAATGTGAAATGAAGATTTACATGTGTCACCAATCACTGACACAAACGTACTACAGCTTTCATTAGACCAATGCAATCCAATGGGGAAAATAATGGCCTACATTTCTGCAGAGGCAGAGCTTTCACTGCCAATCTGTACATTAACTCCAGATGAAAGGGTTTAAGAACCAAACCGATGTTAAAGAACTGAGCAGGGAGCTTCAATGAACAGCACTCGGTAGTATTTTATGTTATATTAATTAAAAAAGATTAATGAAAGCCATTTAGGCTACTAAAGAAGGCCGGCCCACTGATACTCAGCAGAGGGAATAGATGATAAGGATGAAACTGGGCAATTTTCTCTGTAAACATACGGTTTTAAAATCATGAAATGTATGTGAAGTGATTTTCCTAAAAAGCCTGAGCACATCACAAAGGTCCAGCACAATTAACGGTGTCAGAAGGACTTCATTCAAGTTTGATTAAGTGGTTAATGGGGGAAATGTGGCGCCGATTATACTGTCTTCTGCAGCACTTTCAGAACACTCCAGATGCCATTATTACATACTTTCATATTATTTAGCCTGATATTTCTTTGGAAATTCTGGGATATTTACAGTTTTGTGTCTCTGAACAATGTTTGTTGATGGTGGGAGGTAGGGGAGGTGGATGGGTCCAACAAACACAGGGAAGAGATTGGTGTTTGAGACCGGTGTTCGTGTCCTTTAGTGTTGTTGAGTTATCTTGAAGTTACGCTACTGATGTTTGTGACGTGATTTCCGTACTTCTGTTACGTTGTTTACGTATGTATTTTACTTAGTTTACGTACTTATTTTAAGCCCAGCCATGATGTTTTTCCAAAACCGTAGTTTTGTTTCGTGGCGTACAAATGACATGCTAAAAAGCTAAAATGCGTTCTCATGACCCGCGGAGTGTCCTTGTAATGTTGTGCTATCTATATGCCTTCCCGAGAGATCGGGTTAACCGAAATGACTTGTTATCCAAGCTGTGACAGCATTGAAAAAAGACACTGTTGCCTATTATGGTCTTGAACAGGACTCGATTTAGTCTGGACTCTGTCTTGACTTGGTCTCGACTGCTTTTGGACTTGGTCTTGAGCCCGATTGAGTTGGTCTTGACTGCAGCCCTGGTTAATGAATAAGAGCTGAAGTATAATCTGCTCATTATAGTGCACACATTTGTGGGTACATCTGCTGATTAAAGTGAGGCCCTTCTGGCTGGTTATGTTAACTAATGTGAATATTAACACTCTGCAGCGATAGGGTGGAAAAATGGATGAATAAACGCCTAATGAGTTTACAGCTGTATACTTGACCCAGATGAACTGTGTGGGTTTGAGCTGAGTTAGATAGAATGTCTTACTTAATTGGTTGTGTTTGGGTCTGTTTTTCTGAAAACCAAACCAACACTCAGCGACATGCTGAGCATGATAAAAAGCCCTCAGTAGATCTGTGCCTAAAATAAGAGTCTTTCAAGCGTATAAAGTGGAATTACCTAAACAAAGTTACTCAGCTGGCCTCTTCAAGGTTAGAAGAGGGCTGAATTACTTTAATAGTATAAGCACTGGAACAAACCTGCATAAATATCTGCATTTCGCCTGAGAGAGCTGACACATGCAACTTTCTTTAAGCATTAAAAAACTAACTCAAGCTCAAAACAGCCCATTTCATTAAAATCTTGGCACATACAGTATATCCCCCCTTTTGTGACTTGTGCCAACAGCCTTTAAGAAGGGATCCACACATATTAAAGTTCACAATGGTAAATACTTTCCCCCCTGCTGCTTGACCTCAAATAACTTCACAGTTGAGAAAGAAGGAAGCAGTAGAGGAAGTGGTGGTGCAGTCTAATACGGCTTAATAGAGAGGCTTCGTTGTATTTTGTCATCGAGAAAGTGGAAGCACTTTGAGGCGAGCAAGACTCTCCTGACCCCCTCTTCTTTTATCAGAGATGAGTGCCAATCAACAGCGGTCCTCCGCGGTGTCACCCGATGTGTCGTGACAAGACGGCCCACGGCAGAGGCATCACTTCCCGAGTCATGCGATCTGAACGCGCGCTCGCTCCTCGGCGAGAGGTGCTGACATTTCCCATCATGGCATCGGGAAAAGACGAGCCGACGCTGCCGCTGCCGACAGCGACGATGACACGTAGTGACGCGGAGCTGAGCGAGATTGTGGACCTGGCAGGAAGCAGAGGCTTAGGTCAGGAAGTTGCGGTGTTCCCTACGAGGCGTAAGCGACCGTCTAGCTGCCGGGGATGAAGCCGCTACTGCTGAATGTGGGTCACTCTCCCTGGCTTCCTCAGCGCTTTCTCTCCTCAAGCCTTTATTTGGAGCCAGGGCATTTGAATACTGCATGTTGTACCCAAAGGCATTGGAGTACTGCGGTGTTTCCAAGAGCCTTGTACAGATGAGAATAATATGAATGTGTACGGCAACGAGGCTGTGTTTACTTCAGGGAAAATGTCACCAAAATCTAAATTGGCAGCTCATCATTGACTTCATTTACATGCAGCTGCTGTTTAAAGTCATATTCAGGTTAAGCTACTCACATGACCCCTTTGATATCCTGCAACTCATTTGAATAAACCAATGAACACCGTCATATTTCTCGCTCCCTTCCAGCTGCAGCTCTTCGGCAAAGCAAGGTTAGTTCTAGTACAGCGGAAGTAATTATCATTTCATTAGCAATAGTAACAGTTAGCGCTTGTGTTGAGGTATAAATGCACCTGCAGTACAAGTGTTCACAGATGGCAAACAGATACAAGCTCATGCTGTGCCACATGGTACAATGCTTCACCCAGTCATTTTTTACGATGATCCGTCAGTGTGTAAAGCAGCAGACGCAGCAGTTTTAGCTCATTAAAATGACCCAGTGTGTCAAACGTGCCATTACAATCACTATCAAACTACAATGTATGAGTATATAAGCAGAGAGCCCTCAACATGGACTCTCCATGACCGGTTACAGTTGCGCATTTCCTCCAGCTGACCCAGCCGGGCTTCCAGCCAATCACAAATCTTTTGACAGTACATGGGGTGGCCCTGAGTTATTACACAGTATAGAGTACATCTGGAGACAGATTTTAGTAAATGCACGGGGAAAACGGCGATGAGAAAATGCTATAAAGACATCACAAGGCATTAGAAAGATTCATTGGCCAAAGCTTTGTATTTAGTGGGGAAATTGCTTATGTGTCCTTGAAGCTGTGACAGATAGTCCCAAGAGCCGCGAGTGACAGCAGAGTAAGGAGATATGCTTATGTTTAGAAAATTTAGTGAGATTTATCACAGCTTTTTTTTTTTTTTTGGCTGCTGCCGGTTGGAAATGAAGAGCAGAGTTTGTGGGTGGGAAAACCCAAACAAGCTAATCGGTAATTCTCTGTGGATTAATCATTGTAATATAAGAGCCATTATTTTACATTATATGTAGTCATTTGAGCAATTGTTAATATATGAAAATACTGATTAGTGGAGCTTTACAAAACCACATGCAAACCGGTATCTAAAGCTGATTTTTATGACAGTGTTCCCCAAGTAACTCCAACCAGACTGTGATTTTAACATCTCGTTCTCGCTCCCAACTCCTCAAATATATTCTTTATACTCGTCATGGGTCCAACAAACCACCACCATGACCATTTCACTGTAACAACGTGGTGTTAAAGGACATGCAAAAAGCCTAAAATTAGTTGTCATGACATGTGGAAAGTCTTTAAACTGTCGTGCTATTTATACATCTTCCCATTAGATCAGGTTGGATGCACCAAAGCACCCTTTAGCATCTGTATGGGACACACCAGGCTTTCAATCAACTCCAATGTAAACCCACCTGCGTCATTATTAGACGCTCAGAGCAACTGACATAGTATAAAGAGCGAGGTGGGAGGGTCAAACAAACATAGGGCTTTTATCACTGTTCGTGTCCCGTGTGAAACTAAAGGTAACATTGACGTCTTTGGTGACGTGAGTTGTTAGTCAGTCAAGTTAATGTCAAACACGATCTTTTCCTAACCCAAAGGCTGCATTCACACCAGATGAGACGGTGCCGCGATTCGCCGCAGGTTTGTGCGGTGGTGTGGTAAAGTCACTTTAATGGCCCATTAATTGAGACCATTAACGTCTTTTGTTCTCTCATGGCTGGGTTGTACAGCTCCAGATTGCCGGTTATGTGATTGGCCACTGCAGCGAGACGTCAGGTTGCGTATCTCCAGAGGTTCATTCTGTTTCTACTTGTGCCCAAACACATTACCCGCATTCAAAATGAATGGAGGACTTGCGTTTTTGCCGCATCGTCTGATCTGGTGTGAATGCAGCATAACTAAGTGGTTTTCTTGACTAAACCTAACTTCTTGTGAAGACGGAAGTTTATTTTGAAAAGACACTATGCATGTAACGAGCGTATATTCACACGCCGTCCAAAACTGACGCTATAGAGGGATACCTAGAAGCGTCATAGTTTGAAGCAAAGGGCCACTGACCACGCGTCTGTATTTGACAAGTTGGGATTAAGAAGGTGTTGGCTTTGAGCCGTATTGGCATTTAATATACATACTTCATCTGGTTTATGTACTGTCATTATATTTCTGTCAGTTCAGGACACAAACCACATAAGTGGGTAAATAAAATAAACACAGTTAATGACTATTTCCCACCAAAAATGATAGCGCAGTTGAAGTGGCCCTCTGTGAGATGCTCGATATTTTCACAGCTATTCTGTTTCTGCCCGTTGCACTTCTCAGATATCACTTCTCATTAAATGAGTGCATCCAGTGTCGTGACACTGAATCCTCTGTTCAAACTGTAATTCTCCATTAACTCAAAACAAACCAAAAATGCACGTTGAAAAAATATCACTTTCTGTGCAACACAAAACGATTATTCTGCAAAATAAGTACATGATGATGATGATGAGCAGAGCACCTTTCATGAACCGGGTTGTGATGGAGTCACTATTATGGCCTCTATATAAATCTGTGATGAGTAGATAATATTGCAGATGATTAAAGCTCATCCAGAAAAGCATCATCCTGCACCACGACAAGCAGAGCATCCTAACATTAAATACACCAATGAAGTGGGCCAGCACCCACCGGCACACCGTACCGGAACGTCTACATTTTACTCCTTGGCGTACCGTGACTTTTACTTACGTACCAGAACTTCTCACAAGCTGCTGGTACTCTTTTCTGCTCTCTCCATATCAGGCTCTTTGGGAGATTCATAACGGAGATTCATAACGGCGCAGCAGCAGCGTTTTTGCGTTGCACCTCATAAGCCGTATGAACATAAAAACAATGTGGGGAGCATCTGGACGAGAACGAGGGTGCTTTAATTTATCAATACAGTGTTCACGTCCTTTTTGTAAAATAATTAGTGAACCATTTGTCATAACTTTTTTTTATTTGTGAACAAATATAATTAATGAAACATTATTTAAAAGTTTTCTGAAGGGCAAACATTTTCAGAAGAATTCAATGTTCAGACGAAGGCTGTGATAAATTATAAATATAATCATTTAACTAGTGATAATAATGGTCCAAAATGATGTCAAATTGCATAGTTTTAAATCAAAACCTTCAAATGTTCTTGGGGGAGGACCCCCAAACCTAATATCTCCTGGTATCTTTTATTAACTGTAGAAATTCCGAATGTGTCTCTGTATAATATGTAGGAGCATCGTGACTGGGACCTGAATGATACCCGACTATAGGCTACAAATAACACAGTAAAGCACTTTAACTATCAACACTAAACACAGCAGCTTAACCCTATAATGCTCCAGTGTAAGTATTATTGGAGTATTATAGGCCTGCTATAGAAGATGCATAACCCAAGTATACTAATAGCAGTAAAACCACAGCTGATTATGACTGTCACGGTATAACATGATTAAAGAAATAATTAATAAATAGTAATAGGTCGACCGATACACACGCCAACATGTGAAGTTCTTCTTTTTTTCCCACTTCAAACACTGATTATCACATTGCCATGGTAACCAAATTTGACACGCTGCTACTTCCCATCTTACTGCATGACATGTACAAACACAACACACAGTTGTGGCCAGGCTGTTGCCCTCTGACTGCTTGGCCCACGCCATCATCTGCAACAACAAGTCACAGATCTTCAAAGCTGGACAACTTAAAAGGAAGGAAGGATTGTAAAGAACGATGGAGTCAGAGCAGCAAGAAGAGGAGGAAGCCCTCTGATTCATCTTTAAAAGACACTCCTTATTGCATCTTTAATCATCTTCCTCGAAGTGCAGGGGCGACTCGACAGTTGGCTTCCAGATCTATTGAATTCACACCCTATTGAGTCGACTCACTCAGGAGGTTCGAACTGGGCTTTCTGCTCCCGGCCCCATCTCTGTTTTATCACTCCTCATTTCCATCCCTGCGAGGAGGCTCAGCGAGAGGCAGCCTGCCTGAGAGCCGCAGTGATGTGTGGATGCTAACATGGTCAGCTAAATGTTTCACGAGGCAGGGGACATGACAATGCCTTCCGCTTGTACTACAAAGCCTCGCTGCAAACTTTGTCACACCGCCGCCTTCAGAATCACAATCGTGACCGGCACATTCCCCACAGCGACGCTTTTTCTCTGATTTAAAGACATACTTTGTGATCTAGATCTCAGATGAAGGCGTACATCAGTAAAAGTGGAGAGCACCGTCACGCTGAGACAAACAGAATATTATGACTGACACTAGATCACAGGTTTTACAGAGGGGGGGAGTCTTAAATCTTGCTCTGACGGTGTGAAGACAAGTGCTTGGGATTCCTGAGGGTTGGGACTTCGTAATGAATGGTTAGCACTCTAGTCTACAAGAAGGAAGGACTAGGAGAATATCTTAGCAATAAATCCATAGCATTGATTCATAAATTAATTTCAGCTACACTCAGGACCAAAAATGACATCAACTAGTGCAACATATCCTCCTACGACGGTTTGTAGGATATCTTACGAAAAAGTTAGTCCTCAATTTTTGTGTGTTTTCCTGCAAATGTCCGGCAACACGTGTCAATTTCCGCTCGTTACATGCATACAGTCTTTTCAAAATAAACTTCCTTCCATTACTTTATGTAGATATAGCTACGGACAGTGTACGAGAACAGCCTGCATAGTGACAGATGTGCCCTTTAGTTCAGCTTTTACAAAAGTTGTTACGCACAGTTTGTTGGCTGTGATTGGATGAACCATCTGTCAATCAAACTCTTGCTGAGGCCAGTCAGGAGAAGAGTGAAAACATCTTTTTCTATCAAGAAAAGCAACTCAGTGGCCTTCTTTGCTCTCCTTTCAATGAAGAAATATTCTCCAGTTCTGATATAACGGATGCTATTGCAGCTACGCTAACCTCTTCAGGAGCTGCCATTGTTGTTTAGAATGAACAGTCACCTCACCGTGTTGTCGCACACACCTAAACAACTGAACTCTCACCTAATCTTTCAGATGGCAATACACAAACTGTTTCGCTGCTCAATGCATGTTTTGTAAGCTGCTGTGGCCAGTATAGTGTATAAAATGAAACCTAATCAAAGCTGCAGCTGTAGAGATACAATAGTATTCACAAAGGCATCAATAAGATGTTATGAGGTCGTTGGAAAAGGTTTTATCGACAGGCTACGAAGAAGAAAGTTAACTGAACTGAAGACATAGTTTACTTTGAAAGTTATCACCATGGAGATGTCATGTCAATCAACTGTGTCATTGTGATTAAAGTTCAACACATATTTTTTAATATATATTTGATTCAAAAAGTGAACAGGTCTTAGGTTTATTAATAGTGATTCCTCCCACTGGAATGTGAGGAATCACTATTAATAAACCATTTCTGTTTCCCCTTGTAGCTTAAAGAGTTATTAATTAATACCCTACAAATCTCTACATTTCAGTCTGGAAGAGATTCAGTTGAGATTACAACAATCGTATTTACAGTGTGTTTCATCATCGCTGCTGAGTGAGTCGGTAATATCGGGTTCTCTTCTCCCCGCTGCCTTCACGCCTACGAGCGGAGGGAAAAACGTACTTTCCTCACGCTTTGTCAAATGCAAATAATCATTTATTCTCTCACCCTGAATATTGTGTGTTGACAAACCGAGGAGAGGGGAAAGAAGTGCAGGGAGCGGAGAGCCGGGGTGAGCCGAGCCGAGCCTCACCCTCCCTCAGCTCCGTTTCCATAGGCAGAGGGTCAAACTCACACATTTAACATTCGACAAATAGTATTTACTGTAACAGCCGTTATGATCCTTCCGAGACACAGTTCTAATGTCAGAACATATAGAAAATGAATATTGACGGAAATGTTTTAAAGCCGAGATGGAAAATACAACAGCGAGCAAATTGATAGCAATAGAGGTTGTCTGTTTGACTTTATTGACACTTGAATTATTTACTCTTATGTCCTGTCATGTCAACTTTTATGCTCATGCTATTATATTATTGTCCATTTCCCTAAAATGCCAGGGGCAAGTCGTATTCCAGCAGACATCATGAGTACTTAACACGGCTATAATCTATATTTTCTTTAATAACAGTGACTACACTTTTATTCTGAATATGACAATATAATGAATTTGATACGGGTCATGTAAACAGTTTGGATATTCTGAATTAGGCCTTATTCTGAATGGAGTATTTTCACATTAAGACATGTGTGATATGCTGATATTATTCAGGTTTTAGGAGCATTCTTTGGACGTGTATACAGCACATTCACAATATGAGTCTTGATCTGGGTTTTTACGTCACAGCCTCTTGCCTGTTCACGTTGAACACAAACCAACTAGAGATGCATGCCCAAAAGAAAAGAAGGAGAAACCCACCTACTTTTAAACATTATGAAAGACTTGGATATCAACAGGATATGGATATGCGCAAATATCCCAATGCTGTCATTTTCAAGAAGGTGGTTGAAGGACTGAAAGAGGGAGGCTGTGTTCGCCACCTGTTACGTTAATCGGAGTAAGAACGGCTGCATGTAAACAGGAATATTAGTGGGAGTCATGTTTATTAGCCATGTAAACAGCTTAGTAGGAATGTTGTCTTTTTCAGAATAAGGCCAAAACAGAATATGCTGTGCATGTAAACAGAAGCGATAATGAAAAACACTGTGTGAAAGGGGTCGCACGTAGTTAAGAACCTCTGGAGGATTATCACCCGACTCTACAGCTGTCCGACCTACAAGTTTACTGTTTTGGTTCACGCTATGACAGTTGTCAAAGTGTTGTTTACCGTCACAGCAGGTACCTGTTTTAAGCAAAGCTGCCCAGCACCAAACAGCAGACAGACAGAGGTAGAGACTAGCTGGTGAGCATAGTGGAGCATTTAGCAGCTAAAGAGACAGATATTCCCCTCAGGAGTTGGTGATAACAGTGATAGGTGATGGGGTTCCTATAAAGCCCCCCAGCAGGTTGGTCCAACCCAGATGATACTCATACAGATCTACATATTCAGTGTACAATGTATTTATTAAATAATAATTGAAAGACTGTGATTGTTCCTGGACATAGAGTACAGTATGTACCCAGATAAAAGTTCTATTATTCTAGTCTGATGGACTTTTGCCATTTATATGCTAATAAAATGAAGGCGTTTTGAATGCATTTGCAATATGAGAACAAATTGCATACATTTAAATTCAATCATTCCTTTTATTCCAGCACTACAGAAGTAAACTGAATACATTAAATGCTCATTTAATGCTGCTTCATAGTTAATCATGATTAATGGTAGATGTTATTATAGAGCAGAATGTTATGCAAATAGAGATTCCGGTGACTTTTTGCAGTTGAAATGAGTATTGTGCATATGTATTTAAACATGATGAAAATATGCTTCATGTTAAATAATTGGCCAACTTTTGATTACCAGCAGAGTTTCTCAGAGACTGAGCACCAGCTCTTATTATTGTGAAAAAGGAAACATGCAGCTGCACGTTGCTGTAGGCATCACTAATACATAGCAGGGCTGTCAATCAACTTAATCGCGATTGTCCTTAGTTAATCTGCGATAAATCTCAAATGAATCACACATTTATCTATTAAAAATGTACCTTAAAGGGAGATTTGTCAAGTGTTTAATACTCCTATCAACATGGGAGTGGATAAATGTGCTTTCTTTATGTAAATGCATGTATATATTTACTATTGGGAATCAATTAACAACACAAAACAATGACACATATTATCCAGAAACCCTCACAGGTACTGCATTTAGCATAAAAAATATGCTCAAATCATAACATGGCAAACTGCAGCCCAACAGGCAACAACAGCTGCCAGTGTGGTTGCCTATGACTTGCCCCATTTTCATTCACACATCTTCAGAGGTCAAGAGACCCCTTTGAAAATGGCCATGCCAGTTTTTCCTCGCCAAAATTTAGTGCAAGTTTTAGAGCGTTATTTAATTATTTATTATTATTATTATTCCTTCGTGACAAGCTAGTATGACATGGTTGGTACCAATGGATTCCTCAGGTTTTCTAGTTTCATATGATACCAGTATCTTCACTCTAGCTTTAAGACCGAGCCCGCTACAACATAAAAATCGCAAGTTGCATTAATGCGCTAAAGAAAGCAATAATCACTGATAATATTGGTGCCCACATTGTGCATTCAGTGTGTTCTCTTGCATAATACTGCAGCATGGAAGACCGCGGTGTACTGTAGCAAGACACTTCAACATGTGACCCCCGACCATTACCTGGTCAAACAGCGCAGGCCTCGTGCTTTTAAACACTAACTGCTTTGAGCAGCAGTTCAAATTATTCATACAATCCCGTCCTGAGAGAGAAAAAATGAATCTCTGGATGTTAAGCCACCGCTTCAGAAGGTGAACGGCACAGTGCCGCTACACTTTAACCCTTTCTCTTTTTTATCTCAACTTACCTGACTTTAATTACTGCTGGCACATCACCCGGCTCAGTGAAGGAGAAATTAATGAGAGGGATGAAATATGTGATTAAATGCTCATTTGGCTCTTTAGGCCTAAAATGAACATGAATGGCATTGCGGAGAATATTGCATGAATTGGTCATTACATAACGTTGGCAACACTTACATGCACGCCGTGATCATATGCTATCCTAAAATGCCGCAATTAATTGTGAGGTTATGTGAAAACCTTTATCTAATTATGCTGCTCTGAATGAGGCTGATTATGAAGACTGTAATGAAGACTTCCAGGGCTGTGATAAGTGTTCCGTTAATGGAGGGCTGTTTGGACATGTATATTTCTTATAAGCCTGGGGACTTCACAAGATGCAGCATTCGCTCTGCAGAGGGACAAATTGCAAACGTGTGTGTGCATATTCATAAAGGGAGATATACAGTATATATCATGTAATATATGACATGAGGGAAATGGCTAATGTTGGCTGAGGTTTACCAGGAAGCAGGCTAATCATTTATTCATCAATAAGTCTTGTGTACATGATTTCATGGAAACAGGAAAATTCTCAGAATCAGCTTCTGCTGTAAATGTACAGCTGGATCATATTTTTCATATAAAACTAGAAAACCTAGGAGTCCATTAGGCTGTGTATTTCCATGAATCTGGCGATACGATATGTATCATGATACAGGGGTTACGATTAAATATATTGTGATATGTTGTGATCCTGTCATAGTATATAGAACATACCATCATATGCATAGAATCGGAGTAAAAAAGTTAACTTTTTTACGCAATCAGAACAGGATGGGATCTGATTTATCACAATCCCTGTAACATCCAACATCATACCACTACTTCAAGAGGGCACATACACTTAGAGGACACATTTCTTTGCAAATGAAGTATTGACTGAGTTAATCATTGCATGTAAACTATTAATTAAAAATCAATAGCATTTTTTAAAATCGATACAGTATCACAAAACATAATATCGAAATACTCTATATTTTCAATATTTTCCTACATCCCTATTTGGTACCAACCATGTCATACGAGCTTGTCATTAAGGAGGCTAAATAACACTTGAAATTTTTGGCGAGGAAGAACTGGCATGGCCATTTTCAAAAGGGGTCCCTTGACCTCTGACCTCCAGATGTGTGAATGTAAATGTTTTCTTTTTTTTTTTTTTAAAGTTATATTTTTTTGGGGGCATTTTCCATTTTTATTGACAGGACAGTGGATAGAGTCTTGAAAGGGGGGAGAGAGAGAGTGGATGCGGAAAGGGCCACAGGCCAGATTCGAACCCGGGCCGCCGCGGTCAGGACCAAGCATTAATACATGAACGCCCGCTCCACCAACTGAGCTAACCCAGGCGCCCGTAAATGTTTTCTATGGGTACCCACCAGTCTCCCCTTTACAGACATGCCCACTTTATGATAATCACATGCAGTTTGGAGGCAAGTCATAGTCAAGTCAGCACACTGACACACTGACAGCTGTTGTTGCCTGTTGGGCTGCAGTTTGCCATGTTATGATTTGAGCATATTTTTTATGCTAAATGTAGTACCTGTGAGGGTTTCTGGAAGATATTTGTCATTGTTTTGTGTTGTTACTGTATGTATGTATGTATGTAAATATATACATACATTTGCATAAAGCAGCATATTTGCCCACTCCCATGTTGATAAGAATAGTAAATACTTGACAAATCTCCCTTTAAGGTACATTTTGAGCAGATTAAAAATGTAAGTAAAATTTAAAGTATATATACAGTATATATATAAGACAAGAGGGAAATGCCTGCAGAGGTCTACCAGGAACCAGGCTAATCATATATTCATCAATACACTGAGTACATGATTGCAAGACATTTCTCAGAATGAGCTGCAGCTGTGCATGTACACAGCTGGACCACATTTTTTTCCTCCAAAATGTGTTAATATAAACTCAGGATGTTAGTGGAAGCAGTCAGAGTGCGTCATCAGTATACATTTTAAAGGAGACTTACCGGAGGGTGAACTGCTCGACGGTGGAGTTGGGCATCAAGTAGAGGAAGATCTTGAGGGTTTCTCCCGGCTTCAGGGGCTTCTCAGGCAGCCTCAGGAACATGTTCTTGTCCAGCTGTTTGTCCACCAGCAGCTGCTCCTGGCTGGCCTGGTACAGGCTGATGCTGCCGATGCGCAGCAGGGGGTGCTGTGACAGAGGCTCTCCCCTGGAAACACCACCGCCCCTGTGACCTGAGCCCTCGCTGCACTCCCCATCTAGAGTGGGCCCGTGGAGGGTGTAGTAGAGCTCGGCCTGCAGGGTCTCACTGGTCAGCCCGTCCAGGAGCCCGTCGGTGGAGCCTTTCCTCCGACCCAGCGGGGCCACGTTGGTGTTAAACCAGGACGGGGGCAGCTCCAGCTGGGCCAAGCACTGCGCCAGGTTGCCTTTCATGCGGCAGGAGGTTTTAATTTCACGGACGTCCCGGAAGGCATGCAGACGGACGCAGGGCAGCTTGTCCTGAGCCTTGAAGTCATCCCAGTCGCGTCCCGCGATGTAGAAAAACACCTGGACCGTGGGGTTGTTGGAGAAGACCCGAGCCTGGACAATGAAGGCCCTCACCTTCCAGTTGACTGTCAGCTGGCCGGGAATATCCAGCGGACTGGCTGGCTGGAGCAGCTCCTTGGACAAGGCCTGGTCCCGGGCAAAGGGCCCAAAGCTTATGTTGATGGCGGGGAGGTCTTTTGTCTGGAAAACCACAAAACTCTCAGAGCGCTGCAGCGGATGTCCAGTGCTGGGGCTGCTGCTGCTCTTGCTGCCACCGCCTCCACCGCCGCCGCCGCCAACTGTTTGTCCTGTGATCTGAGCCTCCCGCAAGAAGAAAGCCAGTTGTGCATTGGACATTTTGAAGTTGGCGGGGAGGTACACGTTGGGTGGCGCAGGACTGGCTGTCATTGCTGAGGAGCTGAGGAGGGCATCCGAGCTGGTTGGGGAGATTTTACCTGCAAGAGCTGTGGAGAGAGGAAGGAGGAGAGAGAGAGGTTAAATCAGTACAGTGTTGTTTTTTTTTAAACAGAAAGTTGAAATATGTGAAAGAAAGAGACGCAAGGAGGAGGGGTCAATGAATCAAAACGATGAATGAGGTATAAGCAGGAAGTGACAGAGGTCTGCTCAGTCAGCCGTAGAGAGGGAGAGGGGTCAACACACACTAATCAGATGATAACTGGTCAATACATGTAAAACAACCAGAGAACAGGCTATCCGATGAAACAGGTTGTTCACATTGTCAAGGTGCACGGCACGTGATCAACACATTCAATCAGTGTTTGAACTGGAACACACAAAACTCTTTCAAATCTTTAAAAGAAATTGACAAAGATACAAACTCACAAGGGACATGAAGGTAAACCTAAGCTACAGAATAAAACAAGAAACCTGTGTTTGTATTTGAATAGTGCACACACACTGTTATCCATCGCACTGCACTGCACTTGTTGAGAAAAACAAGTCAACACAGCTTAACACACTAGTAACGACAGTGAAATCAAAGTAGGGCAAAATCACCGTAGAACAAACGGAATAAATGTGACATACTTATCAGAATTACCCAGAGCTGAGCACAAAAACATAGTTGCCTGTCCCCATGGTCCAAATCATAGATTAAAAGTCCCATATTCCAAATGGTTTTATCATTGAAATCGCATCCTTTAAAAGTGGAAAAAAAAAGATTTATTTTTCTTTAATTCCCCAAAAGGAAAAGCCTCTTCAAAAGGTTTGTTACTCAGCAGGCACTTCTCAGAAGTTTGGCTCCTCTTTTGGTTTCTCTTTAGAAAATCTTTGTCATGAGTTGCAAAAGAAGAATAAATGAGGGTGGAAAGAAAAAAAAAAAAAAAAAAGCAAAAAGAAAATATATGCTCCGTCTTCACTTGGTCATGTTCTTGTATCTGGCTACAAAGGTTCCATCGAGCTTCTTGAACTTGTGCTTGTCTAATTCCCCGTGATTTAGGTCTTGGTTTAAGACTGGTTCAGCCCCACGCAGCAGCTCTTTCAATCCCAGACTGTGCATGGCTCCAGGACAGACTCTGATAGACAGGCAGAGCCTCCTCCCGGTTGGTGGGCTGTACGGGAACTATAGACAAAGCCTTTGACGCCGCCCCATCTTGCCACACCTAGTCTCTAGTCTATAATCACCATTTGAGCTCCCGGTCAGAGCTAAGACACACAGCCCTCAGAGGACTCAATTTACACCACACACACACACACACCGACACACATATGGAGGCGAAAGAAATAACACTCTGCAGCTCGATTCATCCTCTCCCTCTGGACGTGTTCAGGCAGACTCTTATGTGTGTGTGTGTGTGTGAGGTAGGGCGGGGGATGGATGTATTGCTTGAATGCCTCCAGGCAGAGAGAGAGAGCGTACGAGAGTGAGAGGGAGAAGGGGAGAGGGAGGGATTAGGTAAAGATTATTGATGAATTAGCCTAGCTCTCCTTCCCTTCTCCTCCTTCTTCTTCTCTCCCTCCTCCTCCTCCTCCTCCCCCTTTTCGTCTGCTTTAGCCCCATGAGAAATCCATGAGAATGAGGGGATACCGGCGGCCGGAGGGGGAGGGGGATCTGGACTGCCTCCCTGCTTCACTCACATGTGCCTGGAATTCCCATAATAAAAGAGAGAGGGATCCGTGGATGTGTGTGTGTGTGGGCCCCATAAACTGAATGGCAAACAGTGGGGGCAACAAAAGATGAAGCCGGGGAAACATCCCGCACTTACAAATGAGCAGTCGTAGCCATAGAGAAGGCTGGAGGAACTATACTGATGAGAGGAGCTACTTAGAGGCTGTCTAGTCTTTATCGACCACCAGCTCTCTACCTCGCAGGAATGTGTGTTTGGAGAGAAGAGCTGCTGCTCTCGCCTTGATCAACATTAAAAGCGACAAATATGCACAAACTTCCTTAAGCTCCTCCACCAGAGCGCCATCTGCTTCACTCTCCCGGGTCCCGACGCGGAGCCGCCGTTCAAATCTCCCCCCGTAACTGTATATTTTACCAGTCACATGGCAACACAACCTGACTCTACTTCCAATCGTCGCCTCAGGAAAAATAAATCTAGAGGGAATGTAACGTGTACAACGCAGAGAGGTCTAATTCATTGGGATGTGTGTTGCTTACATGTTACACCCTCCAAACAGAATGCAATGCGAGCGAGCGTCAGCGACAGAATCAGTTTGATTACATGTTCTCTATTGGGATGAACTAACTGGCCGCGAGCTGAACTTTGGTCAGACGCCCTGTTTCTATTTATTCCTGTCGCTCGCTTTGAAAGCACTGCAACAGATGAGGAACGGCTGATTGGTGAAGTTGAAATGAGGAGTTATCTGATACGATACCTCCTCGTTTCACTACAAACACCCAAATAAGGTGACAGCTGGCTGGAGGGAGATCACCTGGAAGTCTACTTGTTGGTCATTTCCAGTAAATATTGCAGTATAAAACCTGTGTTTTCTGTTTAAATAAACTACTACTCTCCCATCTTTTAAGTGGTTACGTCTGTAGTCTGATCTTGACCGCACAGCTGACAGGTACGTGGTTTGTTTACATGGCAGTGAACCCCCTGAACCAACGCAAACTGCTCCTGTGGATAGAATATGGGCCTCACGTATAAGGATGGACAGCTAGTATGCCTGCCAATGTTAATATCAAAGCTCTACATGGTTTTATTGCTGCATTTAAAAGTAAGGAGATATTGGAACAGCATTACAGACCACTTTGCTCCATCTCCCTCACTGTGTCTTGAGGCAGCAGTAGCCTAGAGCGCCAAGAAACCTTGAATCCCCAGACCTGCTGGGACTTTTAAAAAGTGAATGTGTAACCGCTTTCCCCCTGCGAAACTACTGTCGCGCTGTCCTTGAGCGAGGAAATGTGTCTCCATGTGTTCCACAAGCACCTGCTGCTGGCCAAACAGCCCAAAACAAAATGGTTTCCAGCTTGCTGCTGTTTTTTTTAATGGTAATTTAGTTTTTAAAGCAGTTTGCCACTGACTCTGTATACTGTTGACTGCTTCTCTCTCCTGCATCTGTTCACTTAAACACAGGGAGGCTGCAGGGCCACATTTGTGGAACTTAAGGTAAAACTGTGACTCCAAACAGCTTGCCGACATTACTGTGCAAGACGATAACAACACAATATGTGACTGTGTGATGAGCAATATAATCTAGCTGTTGGATCAACTCAAACAGGGTGCGGCGGGAGCAGAGAGGAAGTCAAGTGTGAGACGCATTTTGGCAAGGTGAGGCAATTACCCTCGGGGATAGGTAAAAAACTAGGCTGTTCCTTTTCACCGTTCGTAGCTATACCTATACGAAAAGTAATGGAGGAGGTCGGGGTTGAGTGGTGGGTCAACAACCCATTCTCCAGAACAAATGTTGGCATTGGATATGTTGAATGGCGACGTTTCTGAACCAAAAATACATTTCATAAATACGTTTCATATCAGCCTCGTATCACGCTTGCAGAAACACACAATGCCACGTTATGAAACGAGTTGTTAGGCAACAAAACTACTTGGTTACAGTTAGAAAAAAGATCATGGTTTGTGTTCAGATAATAATGTAACGACATACCAAGTATTAAATAAGAGTATTAAATACTTGACAAATCTCCCTTAAAGGTGCATTTTGAACTGAAAAATTGCTGAGTAATTTGCAATTAATCATGATTTACTATGGACAATATTTGAATCGATTGACAGCCCTAAAAAGTATATTGAGTATGTTGCACTAAAAGCACAACGGTCCGTTGCCTCCGTCAACCTCCTGCGGGGACTGTGAACCAACAGTGACACAGATACTTTCATGTTACGTCTGAAGGTCACCTGACTACGGCCCAGGAGTCTCCTAATCCCTTTTAAATGCAATGAAACGACAATGACAATACACGCACTGAATGCCATCAAACAAAACAAATGTTTGCCCCTTCCTCTCAACCCCGGGGCCTTATGGTGTCATTTGAGAAGGTGATTACAGCCTACGATGCATCAGGGTGCTCTCGTCTCATTCCAGGCTAACAGCATCACGGGGTAGGTGGGTTTCAATGGGGAGCATGGACACAGATGGGCTTCCAGTGTGAAACCCTATCGCCTTCCTCTTCCACTTGATGTCCTATTAGACCTCGGGCCAAATTGAATTGAATTCTCTTCCTGTTGTGCTCCCATTATGTGAAACATCTGCTCCGTGTGTGTGTGTGGCCGGGGAATGAGTGGGTGTCTCGTCTAAGGGCACTTTGTATTCATCAGATTACTTTGTCTGATGTCAATTAATGAAAGTATCGGGGCCACTTTGAGGCTGAGACCACTTCTACTGTTGTGCCAATAACAGTCTGCAAAGACAGACGCTTTAGATAAGACAAAAAGTGATTGTTTCCAACCACAATACTGCTGATTTACGTACATCACTGGAGAATTTAATCATCAATCCACTTATTGGAGTTCTTTTTTGTGTGTGTTTTAGAACTAGATTCTCTTTGATACACGTCCACAACATGCTTTTTTTTCAGAAGCTATTGCAGGAAAGCCGTTTTGTCACCATTTTCACAAAAAGCAGGAGTCTAAAACTTGAGGTTAACTTAACCTGAAACTAAATTCAGTTGGTCTGAACACAGACTAACGGCCTTTGCACACCAAGTCAATATTTTTTGTGTCAATCACATTTACACACCGACTCCGAAACTCTCACCTTTCATTAAAGTTTTTGGAACAGGTCAAAATTTTGGACCCGGGTCCAAATTTCTATAAAACCCGAAAATCAATCATTTCTGAGCTTATGGATACTGCTATCGACACTAGCAGGTCCTGTAATGCAACGTTATGTCTCGAGAGATGAGAATCATGTCATTTAAATCAAATCACTGGTGCACAAATACACATTGATTGTCTAATAAGGAGGAAGGGAGGTAGCGTCGCTGCTTTCTGAATCAAATAGCCGTTCAGTAGCTTGGCTCTTTTATTAATCAAGCAGTCCCGTCTCCCACCTCGTTCACTGGCCAGGAGCTGCAGATGTGGTTGTTCAGGCGTGTGAAACGCTACTAAAACAAAACAAAACATGCTGGTGGGCAGCACAGTCCTGATTGGCTAAATAGCAGCTAAAAGCTTATGTTAACGGAGGTTGCACTGAGTTACAGTATGGTGCGTTCAAGCTCTATTCAGTAAAATCAGTATTGGGCAAAGGTAAGTTACAACGTTATCATGATGTGTTCAAAAGTAAGAGAGAGAAACGTGCAATGTTCAAGTCACAGACCCACAGTTAAGCAATAGCATTACCAGTTCTGTCAAGAATGTATTGTTGTCTCATCTTTCTGCTAATTAATAGAAAAGTATCGATAGTGGTATTGATAAAGACTCGGATCGTTAAGCAGTCTCGAAAATGGTATCAATATCCATAAAAAATAATGATCCCTATCCCGAGTCGAGACACACTTTCAACCCAAATAATCCACTTAAACACAACCATCTTCTTCATGTCAACCAGGTACCCTACATATTCTATACATTCAAATCAGAGGGACCTAGAAGTATCTGTTGTGCTGCTGTTTAATCTCCTCCAAAGCATTTAGCACACTGAGGCTAAACAGCCGTGTTCCATAGTTAAATGCAACACTTAGCCGTGTGTCTTGCTGCTTATACAAAAAAAACTGTCAAACATAAGAGTCGGCTGCCAAGTCAAGGAGAAATATATAGAGAGGATGTTATGAGGAGGGCAGACATTTGATCTTGGGGAAGAGGAGTGCATAAATGTCTCTTCAAGTAAAAGGTCAGGGGAAATTGTTGAGAGGGTTTAGAGAGAGACGGAGCATCCTTACAGCATTACTAATGTTCCAGCGCCAAGGGTTTCCCTATCGATCTTTATCTTACCCTTCACTCCTTCCCTTCTCTTACTTGGCCCTCAGTAGCGCTACACCGCTATCAAGTTTGGAACGGTGAAACAATACCTCCCCTAACAAAGTCCTTATTACTTATTACCACACCGTATTACAGCGTGAGATTACACTTCACAAACATGCACTTTTTCTTGTCAACTTTTAATTCCAGTATTCAGATTTTGCTGTATGCTAATATAAAGGCCCATAATCTAAAATGGTTCACATTATCATTCAGTTAGCTATGAATGCAACACAAAGTGCAGATGAAAAGACGTGTTAGCCTGGGGATGAAGGCTGTATTAGCACTTGAAACGCTGGTGGAGTTCGTCCTATTTTTGCCTCTCTGAGGAATGTCTATTTCCATCTCAGTCAGACCTGGATTACCTTTACAAATGGACCGCTGCTGGATTATTTCAAATTGTGTGTGGCTTTATATTCCATCAGTTTTCATCTGTATGCATAGGGAAATTATGTTCACTGGGGACGGTTTGTCCGGTCTATGTATTTGCATGAAATCAGATCACTTTGGTGATTTAGAGTAAAGTAGATTGAATCACTCATTCTACAGGCTACTTGTCCTATATTTTGTTAGATGTCCCCTAAAGCTTGCACGCACGTCTAACACATTTCCGTCAGATTAAACAGATGTATGATGTGAATCAGCATGTCAGTAATCACATCATCCCAATGAAGCAGAAACACGGATACGTCGTCCACAGCTGCAACAGCATTGGTGCCATCCGGCTTCATGGCGGACGCATCACGAAACGTCCTACAGCAGCGTTTACAAATGCAGACGCAGTGCAGAGAAGCACAGCCTCAACTTTGTTTTTCTCATTTATCACATTTATGGGCGAGCAATGCATCAACCAGGACATGTATTAGATTTTATATAACCAAACTGGTCTCCAATTGGTCCTTCCAGTTTATGTATAGCCACAGATTTGACAAGACAAATAAACAAGGCTGCAGAGCTGCCAAACCCACGAGAATAAAAGTCGGATGCAGCCTATCACTCATTCAGTCATTCACTGATTTCAGCTGTTAAACGCATTCAAAGCTACATCTCTCGGACATTTATCCCTAAACAGCATGAGGAAACGGTGTTCACAAGAGGATCAACATCCAGTCCTCCTTTAAACACACAGTCAAATAAAACATACTGTTAATCGGATCTGATTTTATAGCAAATCCCCTCTCTTTTCTCTTCATGTAAAATGTTATAATGCTTTTGACGAGTCATCTTCAACTTGGGGAGTATAGGATACTTAAATTTATCCAACCAAATGTGATTTGGGCGACTAGCTCACCCCGTCCATCATATGAAACCACACTTGACTGTTAGCTCATTGTAGCTAGCAGAGGAACAACCCAGTCGGCAGAATAAAATGTTGGCAATATACGTTTCTGCAAACCACAAATACGTTGAATCTCAATGTTTCTGAACCAAAAACACGTTTCATATCAATATTTCTACATACGTGTGTGACGGCTCCTCTGTTTGGTTGGTTGCTGCTGCTGTGTCTGAGCTTTCTGTGTCCAGGGCTGCAGACCTGAGGAGTGTAATCAGTGGGATGGGACACACCTGGACCAAGTGAGCCCCATGCGTAACAGATTGGTTGCCAGATCTGAGAAGTCTTCCTTGTTCATATACCAAAAGCAACCTTATAAACTAATAAAAGAATTTTAAAACCAATACAAAAACTAACAGGGAACCAGTGTAAAGACTTAAAAATAGGCGTGCTGTGTGCTCTCCTTTTGGTCTTTGTCAGAAATCTTGCAGCAGAATTTTTAATTATTTGTAGCTGATTTATTGTATTCCTCGGTGGACCAGAAAGAAGAGCGTCTAGCCTGCTAGCTATAAAAGTGTGAATCAGTCTCTCTGTGTTTCTCAGAGACAGAAAGGTTTAGGCAACAAAACTACTTGGTTAGGTTTAGTAAAAGATCATTGTTTAGGTTAAAATAAATACGTTACTTTTGGTTTCACACAGGACACAAACAGCGGTCTCCTGGGTGAAAGTCTTGTGTTTGATGGACTATCATTAGAAACGCATTTGTGCTACATCAAAAACAAACGTTATCCGGGAGAGAATATGTTCCCTCAGAACGTAATTTTTAGGAGACCAGGCTGAGGGCATTTACATTGCCAGAAGAGCGTGATTATGTGCCAATTTCTATTTAATTCTCTTCCTCCTCATCCAACAATGCAAGTGAGGGAGGCGTGTCCACATGTTCGGTTTCCCTGGGAAATCCGTCACAATACTGAAGCTAAAGATGCTTCCTATTCACTGTGACTTTAAGTCTTTTTGCAATATGGAATCAAATGATATCAAAAATATGTGCTGCTATCACATTCCTTCAAAATAAGTGAAAATAGTTCATCTTCGAATTACAAAGGTGGATTTGTTATCAATCAAAAGCATCTGATTACTTTTTATTATTACATTTTTTTTAAATATAAATATTCTAGTCTCTACCTAAAAACCAACCTGTTTCTGTTCTATAAAATGGATAAACTACTATCTGTTGTTCACCTCTCTTACATAAGCCTCGTATTGATATTCTACCCCCATCTATCCACACACATTACTTGACCTTTACAACTAATTGACATTTGATCTTTTGCTTCCTCGGGTAGAGTACTGTATGTATGTACATGTGATTATACTGTAGCTACATACTGTATAGAGTCTGTTAGTATGAATGAAAGATCACCACGAGTCTCTTGCTCTCATAGGAAAAGTGTTTCTGCAAAAAGTCATGAAATCAATGACTATCTAAAAGAGAAACTATATATATATATATATATATACTATACTATAGACATTCTACCTGCTCTGAAGCATTGGCTGCTCTGTGATGATGATAAAAAAAGGATAACAAAAGGAAGGGAAGGGTTAATGATCTAAGCCTGGTGAGTCCAACTTCCTCTGGATGAGGTGATGCCTCCGAGGGCTTTGGGAGACACTTCGAAATTGTCAATCGATCACTTCCTGTGGACAAGAAATGTCTGACACAAGGATGTAATTTGGGGAATCTACAGGGTCTCAATTAGTTTCCTCTGTTAAAGTCCCACTTTGTAATTTAGGCTGATAAGAGCGGTGTATTTCCACATTAAATTCATACTGCAGCTTTAATGAGGCATAATTTGCAGATTAAAGAGGAAGAATATATAACCAGTGTGACACCATCAGTGGGAAATGGAACATTTCATCATTGATCCTTTATATGCACCCATAAAATCATCCATAATTTATATTATCAGGCGCCCTTATCTGGTCCAGCAGAGGCTGTTTGAAACGAGGCAACATATAATGGGATGCTCTTCTGATTAGAGACCTGCATTTAGTTGTGTCACTCTTCCTGATGAGCAGCGAAGAAACCAACACAACCGTTTGACATCAAATATTTACCAACCAATTAGTCAAAAAGCTGAGCTGAGAAAGGCCGGGCAAAAGACGAGGCATGTTTTAAGAACTCTTTGAAGAGATACTAAAACGCCATCACCCACACCGTTTCTTTCTGTCTTTCTCCTTCCTTGTTTTGATCATGAGCCAACGAACGTTGTACAAAACCAAAGTCAATGTCTCAAACACTGAAACTCCTAACTAATCATTTGAGGCTTTGCAGCACTATTTCTCAAAGGGTTTTCAGTGAACTTAGACTTTGAAAGTAAAGCATGACACTTTGATATAAATAAATGTCCCTACTCAATGATTTTCCTTTACAAGCCTTTATGCATAAGCACATCCTTTTCAGATTTAAATCATGTTATATGGTATGAACTTTAATCCCAAAAGACCACACCAGTGTGGTTGAAGGTTTTAGCTCCTTAACTACAAAATTAAATGCATGCTCTGCAGTTTAGGACTTTTGGATGCATTTTTTCTGTTGTTGGTAGCCGTTGGTTTCCATTAATTTCAATATGGTATGCTTATCGGTCACTAGCTGTGTTTCCATTCAATTATCAAGCAAATTTTAAGCAAACTTTTGACGTATTGAAAAATTTAAATGTGAATTCAGCGCGTTTCCATCATTTGGTTTGGAGTGAATGAACTCAGTTACAGCGTAGTTTGGTCAGAAGTTGGCGCTTTAGCTGTAATCCGCCAGTAAACAGAGTAGAAGAAGAAGTAGAGGTTGAGAACCAGAAAAAAAACAAGTCGTCTTGGTCATATAACCATCTACGAAAGAAAAATGGAGAGAGCATCGGGCTACATCCTTGGCAGCGACTTTATTCTTTTTATTACTTTGCATTTTCAAGCTCAAAATACAAATGTTTATTTCAACTTCATAATGCAAGAAATGTGCAGGTTAGAATAATCATGTATTACGAGCAGGCGACTACCTCCGGGTCTGAAAAGTGAAGCCAATGCTGAAGTGCCTTAAACTTAACAGCCAGCAGGGGGCGACTCCTCTGGTTGCAAAAATAAGTCTGATTGTATAAAAGTCGATGAGAAAATGAGCCTACTTCTCACTTGATTTATTACCTCAGTAATCATTGTAAACATGAGTTTATGGTCGCAATCTCTAGTTTCAAGTCTTCTTCAATACAGCATGATGTTCATTTAGTAATGATGGTCCCATTTAGAGTCAAATAGATCATAAAGCAGGGGATGCTTTAGGGCGTGGTTACCTTGTGATTGACAGGTCACTACCACGGCGTTGTCTGTTTTTTTTTGTCTCAGATTTAACCCTTTCACAGTGTGTTTTCAGTTCATGGAATTGAATTTTAAAATTTCTGTCGCCTAAAAATGTCTTAATCAGCGTTCGGTTGTACTTAGCTCCACCCTCTCGTGTCACTTCTGGCTCCAAAAAAACAAGATGGTGACGGCCAAAATGCCGAACGCAAGCTTCAAAACCGTAGTCCACGAACCAATGAGTGACTTCACGGTGACGAAGACCACTTCTTATGTACAGCCTATGAGTATGAGGTCTTGTTTCATCATTTTTTGTTTTGCTTGTTTCTGTTTCTCTTCATCGCTGCTGGTCTTCTCAGATGAAGGCGTTGTGTCTCAACACACCGTTTGTCTGCATACATTTGGAAGATGAAGATGTCAAGAAAGAACCTTTTCAATTCAAATTCAGTCGGCATGGGATTCACCAACGACCTGAACAAGTAGCAGAGAGCTGAACCTCTGCTTGTGAAGTTGAGAGGAACACAGAGTGCCCTGCGACTATAATCACACACTGGAGCTGACCTATGAAGTTGCTAGTTAGTGTGTGCCTCAGCTACCAACATGGCCCCCCGCCTTCTGTTTCTCTGCTTCCAAATGGAGCCTCGTAGGCACAGCCACTGCATGCATTAGTAGTGTATTGATGAAAGCATGCAAATGCCTCGAGGCAGCATGATCTGTGCCTCAATACGATCTGAGGCTGACGCAATCTATAGGGCTCCAGACAACAGGGCTTCCCATAGGGGATACTCTGTGTGAGGTAAACTGAGCCTCACGATATTATACAGCCGTTGTTACAAAGGGATTTCCTGCACAAAAGGATTGTACTAAAGGATTTACTGTATTATTTGATGCATTGAACTCTCTCTGTACCTAGCTTCTTAATTGAATAAATTATTTGAATGGTGTCTCTATGTTGTGTATTGTCTGCAAGTCCGTTCCTATACATCACATCCATCAACATGTCAACATTGTCTGTGCAATTAAACCATTTATAGTCCTATTTATTTCTTTATTGTCTTGTTTTCATTAGTTTTACTGTTGTGTTGCTTGATTTAGATTCAACTTTCCATCCTTTAACTCAACTTTACTTCGCTGCTAAACCCAATAACTTCCACAGACGCAGCGACCTAATTTCCCCTTGGCGATCAATAAAGCCACACATCCATGGACCAAAGGAAGGGAAAAAAGACCCTAAATGATTTGAATGAAAGAAAATATATCAAGTTACACCCATAAAAATGAGAGACCGTCTTGCATTACAGTCAATTTACCTCCATTTTATACCATCATTTAGACCGATCCGTCAATGGCTTTACCCTGAGGAGTGCAAGGACAACGCTGATGCATGCAATTCCCGGAGACAAGATAGCTCTCACATTATTTGGCATATCATTCATGGACTGGAGCTAACTGCATGTGGAAGGATCCTCGTTTCAAAAAGTCTCAGCTCTGTGACTCCGGTTTCACTGTGCTCGCCGGCAAAGCCGACTTTTATTGTAATCACTGCGAGTAGTAATGCTAAATTATGCTGATTTGTAGGTTATACATTGGCAGTCTTTCATTGTATTTGACCAGATTCAGCAGCACAGCTCTAATTGCAGCCCTTTGGGGATAATAAAACTCTGCCGAACATTGTAACAGGATACAACACTGGACAAAGCTTCTTTTTATTACCATATATGTTTTCAGCCTTCTGGTGTTAGCCATTAATATGTCTCGGAAAGATTAAATGCAGGCTTCATTATTGAATAAAAAGGGCAGACAAGACGATGCATAAAGTACACTCAGATATAAAAAGTTTTTTTAACCTCAGAGGAACGGACTGAAGTACTGCAAAGCTCACTGTTAAAGGAGAGGGTTGGCAATATTCTATATTCGTATTATTGTCAACAAATCCCATGAACAGACCAAAACTAACATTGGTTCCAACTGAAGATGTAAATGTTTAAAAACTGGTCACAAATATAAATAATAAGGTTAAACGACTGGGTACTGTAGTTACTCAAACAAGAGTTCAAAATGTATTTATTAGACACTATTTTCAGCCACGGATTTTGTGCTCTAGTGAGTATTTACAGCAGAAAGACAGTGTGGGTCCAGCCCGTTCTCATTCCCAGGGCGTCAAATATCAACGTTTTATCATCGGTATGTGATACCGTCGCACAAGGCACGCTTCAGCACCAGCACGAGACGCACCGGGCTTTCCATTAACTACAACGTAAACCCACTCAGAGCGGGTAGGAGGGGAGGTGAATGGGCCCAACAACACTGGCTTTCATCCAGGAGACTGCGGTTCATGTCCCGTGTGTTAAGTTTCACTTTTACTTTACAATCTTAAAGGGATCCTAAACCTAAAGGGACGTCGAGAGTATCTATAGTGGTTTTGATGGCAAAAATAAAGTGATGCCAAGGGGCGTGATAAAGCGTCCATATGTGATGGATTGGGATGAGAACGTGTCACATTGGCTCAAAATAAACTACAGTGCTCATCATAATAAAAGGAACATGTCACCCAGTGCAACGGCGCGGCTCATTAATGTGTTTCTAATAGTTTTCAGACAATGATAAATATTAATTTTAATTACAAATGTTTTAGTTTAATATGTTATTTAATTTGAATATATTGTATATTCCCCCCTGAGCTACATGTGAAGTGACAAAGACTGGGAGATTGGGTTCACAGTGACCTTTGACCACCAAAATATAATCAGCTCATCCTTGAGTCCAAGTGGACGTTTGTGCCAAAAACCCTCAAGTAGTTCTTGAGATATCACGTTCACCAGAAGGGGACGGACATACGGACGGACCGAATGCCTCCGCATAACGCAGAATTATCCTCAAGGAGAGGTTAAACATCTCAATTCTCACAGCAAGTTTCATGATGCAGAGAGCATCTTGTTTGTGATTGGTAATAACACATCAGTGATGTGCTGAAATGATTTTCCAGCTTGTTGAACTAATTCACTATGAAGGACAACTCAGTGGCCCTTCCTCTGTCACACAAAGCCACCTTTAAACAGGTTTCACTCCAAACACAAAAGACTCTTCAAGGCTGTTGAATCACCAGGGAAGAAGTAAATGCTGACCTCGTCCCTGAGATGACTGCTCTATGTGTGGCCTTCACTCCTTCTAATTGTTCCTCAGGAGAAGCTTTCATTCACATCCTTTGTTACTCACACGATGCCGTTAAAGCTTCTTATCTGGTTTCTTAGTTGATTCAGAAGAGCTGCAAATAATAACCACTAAGTGTTCAATATAATGAAAAGAAAAAAAAATCTTGTCTATAGATGAACCCTTGGTAACCCATTTGGAGAACTAATCTACACAATGATGAGGTCATACGACTGTTGAAATCAATTTTCTATATAAATTAACTATAATTTATGGGTGAACCTTTAAAAGCTTTTGTCTATGAATCAGGGATGTCACGAGAACCGATACTTTGGTACCAAGTTGATGCCAAAATTCTGAAAATGTGATGGTACGCATTTTTCTAACGGCGTCTAAAATCCGAAAGCACGCAGTAAACTCACTAACGATGCACCCTATATTCATCCCCTATATTTATCAAGTTTTCATTATGATGCATTCAAGCTATATTCAGTAAAAATGAGGATTGGGCAAAAAGAAAATTATAACCTTATCCTGATGTGTTCAAATGTAATCTTGTAAAATGTAGTTTTGAGAAACTTTAATAAATATGGTTTATTTATTATATATATTATATATATACCATATTTATAAATAAATATGGTATTTCACAGCAATACAAAGAGGGAATTATTACCTGTTTAATGTTTTGTTTTTTACCGTAGTATTGAAATTGGTATCGATAATCATGGAATTTCACCGGTATTGGTATCGACTACTTAAGGGGAGACACCCCAGGTGAATAGGGAAAACATTTAAACTAAAATATATCACCATTAAACTTCCCCAGTTGATTACTTAAATTAAGACAATGATTGTTTGTATTACAAGTTTTTCTGAAATGTTATGTTTAAATATGCAAATGAGGCATTTTCTGTTGTTAACTTTTGCTGAATTTAGGAGAAATCTACAAACATAAATAGACAAAGTAGTAAAATAAATACCTGAATTTGTATTTTGGATGTTTACTTTCCATTAGTCTGAAAAAGGATGCAAAATTGGTAAAGTTTTGAACTCTTCATCTTTGGAAGTAGATAAAGTTGTGCCAGAATTCCCATCTCCGCGTCTATGAATATAATCTCATTTTTTTTTTTTTCCCAGTGGCAAATTGAAAACGAGACCTCATTTTGGCTCCTGGGGAAAAGCTGCGACGAGGAAATAAGATTGGTTTGTCGACGCACGTGTTATTTGCCAAGAAGCCTTGGGGGCATTGGGGTGGATACTTCCTCTCTGCTTTTGATTTTCCTGCCTCTGATCATTAAATTTCATCGCCGTAGGGGATACTCTTCATCCTCTCACTGGTATGCATTTCGTTTAGTCATGGTATTAACATTTTTGTAACCTTTGTTTGTTCAAGAAAGCTATTAGTGAACCTGAATGCTTTAAGCCACATCCTGCTTTACACCTGAGAGCCACCCGGTGTGACCACAATCATCTTTTTCTTGTTGACCACCGAGCAGTGGGGGGTTTGGTTCCCTGCTCGAGGCTCTTTGACAGTGTTTACCTTGAGAGGGAGATTCATTCACTTCTCCACACACACGGGATCTGAAATGAGAGCTTCCAGCTTGGTTTATACCTTTGACTGATTAGGCTTTTGATTTCCTCTGTTGGACTGTACAGTGCTGTATTTTGGAAACGACTTGTAAAGGTGTGTAGTCCTGTGGATTGAAGCAGCAATCAATTTCCCAATGGTTGCAAGGTGGAAGGATTGTCTGATGAAGACCTATAAATCCTCCCTTCAGGAAGGGTATAATCAGTTTTGTTGAATTTATTGTAGAGATTACTGTTTGGTCCTTTAAGGCAACACTGTCTCCTAATAAAATTACGTTCTCATACAACTAAACTGCATTTCAATTTGAGGGAAATGTATTTTCTCCCAGATTACAGCCACAGTTTTAAACTGTTTTAAACACGTGGTTTAATGTTGTAAATTGAAACAAAACCAAATAATGATACAAAACTACTTGGTTAGGTTAAGTAAAAAACATCAAATTATATATTTGTGTTATTTAGCTTCTGGGCAGACTACCTATTCCAACTATAATATAAATATACAGAATTTATTGAGCTCATATCTTTGTTAAAAAAAGGTTAGACAGACACCTCGCCAGCCCTTCTTGCAACGCTTAGCCAAAATATTTTCGCATGACATCATACACCCTTGATTTTCGGGTCAAGAGGCTCTGGCTAAATAAACAGTCCCATTTTCCCCTCGTGGGACCCACGTGACATTTTGGTTTCACAGCTTATCCACTGCTTGTGATGCTTTTCAAATAAAAACAGCAACAGCGGCCTTTGGTCTATTGTGGTGGAGGTCTATTGTGCGCTGGCCCTTCACAGTGTCATGGCCACCGCACAGCCAGTGTGGAGCTTTCTGAGTGCTGTCGGGAGGGAGAGAAGGATATCTTTGTTTCAGATTTTCTTCATATCACTGTCACACAAACACACAGCTTTTAGTTGTTTTGTTCCCATGGTGACGGGTTACACAACTGGCTGCCAAATCACCATAACAACAAGCTAAAACAGGGGTGTCAGGGAAAGCACTTGCTCGTGGACAAGTAGAGGCTTAGAGCGCAAGATCTTGATTCCAGCACAGCAACACGGTGTCTTTTCTCCAGTGGCAGATTAAAGAGACATCGAATGCTTTAACTCAAATGTTAAGTCATTGAGTGGACGGACTAGAGGCAACAAAGACTGAATGAACTCTCCAACCTCCATAAAACACTGGAAACAGTGAGAAAGTACAGCATCTCTGTAACTCCACTTGCAGAGATGTGAAAACACATTTATATGGAGTTGGAGTTTTCGCTCATTACATGCATAGTATATTTTCAAAATAAACTTCTTCTGCTTGTTGCATGCATACGGTCTTTTTTTAAAATAAACTTCCAACGTAGGTTTACTTAGTTTTTAAGTTTACTTACTGTACGCATCAAAACTACTTGATTAGATTTAGGAAAATATCATGGTTTGGATTAAAATAAATATGTTTTTTTTTACGTAAAATAACTATGTTTGTTACGTAACTGGCGTTAGTAAAGTATGGAAGTGATGTAACAAAACTAAGGTAAAATAAGTCAACGTTGACTTGGTTCAACTTATTCTCATACAACGGTTCGTATGATATCTTACAAAAAGTTTTTCCTCATTTTTCGTGGGTTTTCCTTTGAATATCCAGCGTCAATTTCCGCACCAGTCTTTTCAAAATAAACTCCCGACCTCCTCCCTAAGCAGCATTTTCTGCTCTTTTTCACAATTACATGGATTATGTAAAAATGTACGCGACTCTCTTGCTCTTTATATTATGTCTGTTGCTCTGAGCATCTAATAACGATGCAGATGGGTTTACATTGGAGTTAGGTGAAAGCCCGGTGGGTCTAATACACTAAAGGGTGCATGGGTGTGTCGGTATCAGACACCGGGATGTACTGCCCAAACGCCGGTATTTGACAAGCTGTGATGGAGAACAGGTTGCTCTAAACATCCACATGGGAATTGCTGCAAATGTCAAATTCCTTCAGCTGAACTTGTCTATTATGCTGTCAGACAACTTGACATTACTGGCCATCAAAATGTCCAAACCATAGAATCACTGCCTGGGGATGTTTTTTTCAACAAGGTATTCCTCCATAAAACTGTATAAACCAGTATCGCTCCATTACAACATCGCCAACCCTTCTGCAAATTGACATTTGCACATAACAGCTCACTAATATTGCTCCGCGAGATTAATTCCCATAAAGGTATCACTTCCAAGAATAAACTGCCTACTTAGTCAAGACAGTTGGCTCTGGGAGTTTCTGCTTTTCGCTCTTGATGGGATTTTTTTCTAAAAATTCTATCCTGGAAGAAGACTTTTGGTGCACTGCCATGTCACTTACTGGAGGAAACAATACTGTATGGGGTCGCAGTACAGAGAGCTGATGAGGTAAAGGTATACACAGGATACAAGGCAGAGGGAGAAGGGTACAAGAAGCTTCATGAACAGTTTTTAAAGGTTTGGTTACCCAAATTACAAATAAATCTCTTATTTATTTTTCACTGTCCACTATTTCTTCAAGAGATCACAATGAAAAGTGATTACAGTGAAGTGTGGTGGAAATTCCCAAAATGTCCCAAAGCCATGACAAGTAAACCCCAAACTATTTGCATGGTCAAATACCACTAGAGGTAGAAAAATATGTTTTGTAATTTGGGTGAACTAATGCTTCAAAATAAAAGTTTTTCCTACCAATATATGTTTCAGAAGAATCTCTTCTTCACAAGTAAACAAGTATCTGCACCTCAACGGGCCCTCAATCACGTATTTACCATAAGAAAGCTCCAGATCAAAGCCTTGAGGTTCCCCAACAAGATGTGGTATTTGTGTAACACACAATAGTTATTCTAAGGATTTCATTTGAATGAGGCATGTTGAAGCGACACACATTCTCCAAATCTGTAAACACTTTTGAATTCATCTGTTGTGACACTCTAAATGAGCCAAACAAAGATGTAATCAGGAAGCCATTTATTCCTTGTAGTGTTAAATATACTTCAGTAAATATGATGAAAGCAAATAGCCCAAAGCTGCACCGGAGGAAAACAATGTGGAAATATCAGTTTTGGGGTTTGAACGTTGTTTTTCTTACTTGGATCAGTGTAAAGAAAACATGGATGCTGATAGACAATTTAAAAATTGTGTAGTTTGTATATATTCTGCAATTTTTCCTTTACAAGGCTTCATCACGCCCACATTGGTATCGATTTCTGGCATCATTCCATGAATCTACAGTGTCACTGGATAACGTTATGAGATCAGAATGCATTCATAGAATAAACAAAGAGGCCAAATGCTAATTTATGCAGATTGAATAATGAGTTCAATAATGTGCACAAAGATAAAGACACCAATAATCATTTAGGACAAATGACAAACTCTGATTCATTGTCTTAATCAACATTGACTGGCATCTCCTTTGACTTAATCGGTTTTCCATTAGTTGGAGTGAAACCAAAAGGGGGTTCACAATAATGTGCAGGTGGTGGAATGTGCAAGGTTTAAATGCAGTTAATTACGGAGAATTGAGTTCCTATTAACGAGGTTCAGTGACGAGGTGTAGCCTGTGCTAGGAGTGTGACAGTGGGGCACTATACGAGTTTTAATGGGCCTGTAGGGTAAATGACAGGGTTTATTATGGGGGTGATGTGAAGGGAATGCCATCAGAAATAGAAAATATCCAGATCTTATTAGAGACAATAGTCATATTTCCATTCAATTGATAAGCAAATTTTAAGGCGTGTCTCCATCAACTGGATTGGAGTGAATAAACTCAGCTACAGCGTAGTTTGGTCAGTTGTTGGTGCTATAGGCTACGAATCTGCCAGTACACAGAGTAGAAGAAGAAGTAGAGGTTGCGAACCGGAAAAAAAAACAAGTCTCCTTGGCCATCTATCCATATACGAGAGAAAAATGGAGAGAGGTCTTAATAGTTCTTTCATGTCAGCTAGTATCGCCCATGTTTCATGTTGTCCGGAGACAAAGACAATATAAACACATACCCAGGAAGACGCCGACAGCAGAAACAGTTGATCAATCATGTGAGATAAATGTTCGCTATGTCAGAATTTATTCTTCTAAAGCGTTTCCATATCACATTTAGAGCATCAACTTTCGTTCTGTATGTGTTATACTGCATAAAGGACCAAAAATACTGTTTACAGAATAGAGGAATCATAGACGTAGTCGCACTCTACAGTTCAGGAAACAGAAAAAAGTGCAGACAAGTAGCTTTTGCATAGTTAGGCAAAGTTAGTCTAACTTACTTCACTAAACCTTGCCAACCCAACACTTATTTAATGTTTACAATTGTATGAGTTCTGCTGCAAAGCTTAGGCAATAACATTAATGGATAACTGAAAATATGGCCAAGTAGGAAAGTCAGCTTTAGGACAGGTGGAACTTTGAAAAATAAAATCTATGCACCCAAATGCATCACTGCAATAATTCATATTGCTTAGAAATAGCTTATTTGTCCTCAACTTAAAGTTGGAAAATTACTTGCTGGTATGCCAGCTGAGGCTAAATAATACATTTTACAGGTATGCATCCTTCATTTCATCATTCTATCTCTGCCCTTCAGTCCCTTTTAAAGAACGCAACAATAGGCTGGCAGCGGACAACTGGCATTGAGGTTTTTATTATTATTATTATAAAGGTGGAAATTTCTTCACAATGACATCCAAACTGTCAGCAAGGCCGACATTTTTGCAAATAGAACACAAAATGTACATAAGTGCACTCTTTACTTTGTATTGTACCTTTAAAAAAGGATATTTCCACGACTATCTTCATGATAAAAAGTGATTTAATCTGATATCAATCTACCAACAACTACGACTGTTGTAAAGTCAAAATGAAAGGCTCTGGCTTTCCTTACTTTGTATTCTTTGTGTCACTGCATGCATTATACTCCCTGTTGTTTGAGTAAACAACATCTTTCTTTGAAAACCATCACATGAATAGTACTGTTGTATAATTATATATATAAAAAATAATTTAAAATTTAACTTGAACATTGGTGTCATCATTTGTAAAGGCTGACATAATAGAAAGATTGAAATTGTGTATAATAACATCTTTGATACTACTTACATTGTGGTTAAGACCTTAATTCTACGGTATAGGTGTTTCAGATAGTCAGATAAGAACTGAAATATATTTACATTTCATTAATGCAGTTCTCTAATAAAGAGATGTGAACCAAGGTGTGCATGTGAACATATAGGTTACATTTAGTCACTGATGTAAACCTCAGGCAGGGCGGTAGGTGAGGACAGATGAAACTGATATTAAAGAAGAGCACTTCCAACAGGGGTTTTCCAATCCCTTTGTGACTCGAACTTTATTGTTTCCTTGCTTCAAATGGGGCGTATAAAAGGAAACAATTCAAAGTCACCGGCTAGGAAAGATTTCCTGATCTTTCTTTAGTGATTTGGCAGATAAAAGGAAACAAGTGGCGAGATTAAATATTCACGAAACCCCGAAATGTGGAGGCATATGTTTTATTGATTGAGAGCAGAGAACAATAGAGTCTTAGGTTTTTACTTTAAAAGCACTCGGAGAGTGAATCGAACTTTTATGCACTGAAGAACCACCGCAGATGCACGAAAAGTGACGGAGTCCTCCCTCCAGAGCCATTTCCCTGCTATGCTACAAAGGCTAAGGTTAACACTCTGCTCGAGAGGCTAATGGAATGCATTGGAGCTCTCCACTTAGAAGCATGTGTGGGGTAGCGCTCGCCGTCTGGGGAGATATTATGGCTTTGGGTTTGAAAAATGAATAGGAGGGCAAGGAGACTGTTTGTTTAGGGATCAAACAGCCAAGAAAAAAAGAATAGGCGGATGACAAAGAGCCTTGCCAACATGGACGCTGGTTAAGTGGATCTCGTGAATGTCAGATTGAGCATTGTTCTCTAATGGACCTTGCGAGGGAAGAAGTCTAGGCTTTCGTTTTCAGACCATTAAACGGGGCATAGGCCTACCTGAGCGGCTTCACAGGAGACTGTAAATAAACTAATGGTTACTTTGCAGGGGGAAAATCCATCAGGGGAAATTCTCAGCGTGGGGAATTCCTACTGTTTGGCGGATGGAGCTGCTGGGTTTCCACTGTGATAAGACTAGATTTCTAATCCTGCAATAGCTTTCTAATTTTTTTTTTCTCTTGGGGTTTAAACATAGCCTGTATATAAGAAATGGACGTAGTCACCATGACATCACCCACTGGTTTGTGGACTGTTTTAGAGGTTTTGAGTTCTGCATTTTGGCCATCGCCATCGTGGTTTTTGGCCATTGCCATCGTGGTTTTTGGCCATCGATATCGTGGTTTTCGGCCATTACCATCTTGGTTTTTGGCCATTGACATCGTGGTTTTTGGCCATTGACATCGTGGTTTTTGGCCATCAACATCGTGGTTTTTTGGCCATTGCCATCTTGGTTTTTGGCTATAGACATCTTGGTTTTTTGCAGCTTTTTGGAGCTAAGTACAACCGAACCCTGAATAAGACATTTTTTAAGCAACTAAAATGTTACAATTAACTTTTATGAACTGAAAACACACTGTGAAAGGGTTAAAGCTGTAAGACCAAAAGACACACTAGAGCTGTCCTCGACCAAAGAAATTCTTAGTCGACTAACACTCATATGATTTTGTGAACTAATCGATTAGTTGATTTAATCGACAGATCGGTGAAATTGAGTTTCTCCGCAAAATATCACACCAAAGCACCACTTTAAATCTGGTGTTTACCAGATATGTGCTCATAAGTTTCTTGGAAATAAGTCATTCAGCATGAAAAATGCATAAAAACAGACTAATCGACTAAATAAATCTTGGTCGACTGAGACCAAAATGACTACCGACGACTAAGCAGCCCTAACACGGACAACTCTCAGACCAGACAACGCCGTGGTAGCGACCTGTCAATCACAAGGTAGCCACGCCCTAAAGCATCCCCTGCTTTATGGTCTATCTGACTCTAAATGGGACCATAATTTACTAAAGCAACATCATGCTGTATTGAAGCAGACTTGAAACTAGCTGATTGAGACCATAAACTCATGTTTACAATGTTTACTGAGGTAATAAATCAAGTGAGAAGTAGGCTCATTTTCTCATAGACTTCTATACAATCAGACTTCTTTTGGCAACCAGAGGAGTCGCCCCCTGCTGGGTGTTAGGAAGAATGCAAGTTTAAGGCACTTATTTGCCCACTGATTGAACATCAATACCTTTTGAGAACTGAACAAAATGTACCGTGTATTGAAAACTGAGTATCAAAACTGGCATTGGATACTGCTACATAGCCTATTCACTCAGATATTTCCAAACAAGTCTAACATAAAACACGCTATATTTAGTCACAGCAGGCAAAAAGTGACATCATAGTCTTTATCTGAACCTCAGTATGGGACGATGGATCGAGACGTTTCAAACCAAGTTGACAGCGCTTTGCCAAACACCAATACATCATTGTACAAGCCAGGGCTGAAAAAAATGCCAAGTCTGCTGCTGCTGTCCAGGTTGCCAGTGTGTGCTTCCTATTCTAGATATGAAGCCTCTCCTCTGTGCTGCAGTCAAAGGCATTGAATAAACAGTGCTTGCAATTTTGTCAAAAGGATTACTCAGTCTGCGGAGTGCTCTATCACAACTCCCTCTCTGTCATTGTGATAAAACATGGGAATGGGAGATTAGCGGTGGCAGTGTTACTTGTCCTTGGCCTTCTGAAAGAGCTGGCGAAAGAAATGGGGAGCAACAGAATGGCAAGACAGTAAAAGCATCACAGAGTTTGTGAATTGTTAAAATGAGAACTAAGGAGGTCAGAGCTCAGCCTGCTTTCTTTTAACAGTGGCCTAAGACCTCTGTCCATTTTACAGCTTGGACTGAAATGCCAAAATGCAAATGTAGACTATAGCGATTTATGGACGCAGGTGGGTGGCAATGTCATTCTGTCTGACTTTTCACCACTTTGGTCCGAAGTAAAAATGTAAACAACTGTTAAATAGATTGCGGGAAATGCCAAGAGCTTTTGTCATGTCAGACTTTAGAGCAGAGGTGTAACCAAGTCATTGTTTTGCAAGTCACAAGTCTTTGCACTCAAATCCAATGTCAAGACAGGCAAGTCCTAAACTTTGAAATTATAGTCCTAAAAAAAACATATTGCGCTCTTTACCAAATGTAATGCCATTTGCATCTCCGTTTTGAATATTGCATACATTGTACATTAGTTCTACATGGTTTTCTCCTGCAGCTTGATTGGATGCTGTCAGATTGGTTCAGACAAAGTGGATCTGGGGAATTAAGTGTTGACTTACTGGGAATGAATGGCAAAAACGTTAGTTCATTCAGGAAATGAATTGATCCGCGGCAAACTTTTTAAATAGCATACTTTTTAATCTTTGGACTTGGGGGAAGATATCAAATATTTCCAAGTGAAGTCACGAGTCACTGGTTTTGAAGTCAAAGTCGGGTTGCAAGTCTTTTTTTATTTTGTCTAAAATAGGGCTGTCAATTAATAAAAAAATTTAATCACGATTAATCACATGATTGTCATAGTTAATCGTGATTAATCACAAATTAATTGCATTATTTTTCACATGAAATGCTACTGTACTGGATTCTGGGCTAGAGTTGTACTGTTGTTAATGTATCTATTCCTGTCTGACTAAAGTCCATACAGAATCTTAACATATTTTAGGTCATACAGATTATATTTTAACTAGGGCTGTCAATTGATTAAAAATATTTAATCGCCATTTATTGCAAATAAATTGCACATTTTTTATCTGTTCAAAATGTACCTTAAAGGCAAATTAGTCAAGTATTTAATACTCTTATCAACATGGGAGTGGAAAAATATGCTGCTTTATGCAAATGTATGTATATATTTATTATTGGAAATCAATCAACAACACAAAACAATGACAGATATTGTCCAGAAACCCTCACAGGTACTGTATTTAGCATAACAAATATGCTCATATCATAACATGACAAACTGCAGCCCAACAGGCAACAACAGCTGTCAGTGTGTCAGTGTGCTGACTTGACTATGACTTGCCCCAAAACTGCATGTGATTATCATAAAGTGGGCATGTCTGTAAAGGGGACACTCGTGGGTACCCATTGAACCCATTTACATTCATATATCTGGAGGTCAGAGGTCAAGGGACCCCTTTAAAAATGGCCATACCAGTTTTTCCTTGCCACAATTTAGCGCAAGATTGGAGCGTTACTTTAATTGTAAAACTGAACCCACTGCAGCCTAAGAATCACAAGTTGTGTTAATGCATTAAAGGAATTAGTGCCGTCAAAACTAATTTGCATTAATGCGTTATTATCACGTTAACTTTGACAGCCCTCGTCGAAAGTCATTCAAGTTGTGACTTGAGTCCACACCTCTGCTTTAGAGTGAGGACATAATGGCTATTTACTAGAGGCAGTACGTACCAGTGCAGACCCGGTATGAACTGAACTCGCAGAAGTATCAGTAGAAAAGACTCATTCAAAACTCATCTATTATATGTGTTGTTGTTTTTAACCCACAAACAAATATGCAGGATTGATTTATGACACAAACTATTCAACCCAAACAGGAAGAGGTTTGTTCATAGGAAACCTGATGAACAGAACATTCCAGATCTCACACAGACTCATATTGCCTGAAGCAATAACAACTGCTGCAGTAGATGACACAGTCCTGGTGTAATTATATGAGCACCACCGGGTCAATTATCATTCATCGTGTTGCCAAAAAGAACTCATTGAATTAACTGTATTCCTGCTGTCATAACACACAGTATTGGCCTGTATTGGCAAAATCTTTTGTCCACATTGAAAAAATTAATAGATTCCATCCTAAAGTAATTTTCTCTCACAGATCAATTAGCCACTCCATCTGCACACACACACACACACTGGATCTGAGACTGTACCAGAGGGCGAGTGAGTAATACTCAGCGCAAGGTCAGAGTGCTGTTGCCTTAGCACTTTGCAAACAATAATTCTGCTCCTGTTATGCAAAAAAGTGCTTTGCAAGCTTAATCTACTTGGTCATGGAAAGATTAGCCTCTGCTGTTTCCCCTGCCCACGATAATGAAAAGTGTAACACCAGGCAAGCGAGCAGCGCCGAATATAAGATGAGAAAGCACCGTTAGACGGACTGACCCAAATTTGTCCCCTTATGAACCAATCCTGAGCCCCAGTAAACAACATCCGTCTGTGCATGTTGAGCTATCTGTTGTTGCAGTTCACTCCGGTCCATCTTATCAGTTTGCATTATGGTAATTCTGCATCACCTCTTCAAAGAGAAAACAAGTGATGCTCAACACCACTACAGATACCACAGTGAGCACTTTTACTCTACATTAACACTAATATATCCCAGTTATCAATGTTATGATGGTATAAATGTAGAACATATATATATTATATTGTCAAACTTGATTATTCATCTCTCTGTTTACATGATGCTAACATGTTTCTAACGTGATGTTTCTGATTGTGTGTGGTGGTGAAGGCAAATTGTGTCATTTGGTTTCAAAGGGTTTGAACACATTGCCAGGACATCCTGATCATAACCAGCAGTGTAGCAGTCAAGACCACCTAAACATAGAGCTGAGCAATATATCAATATATATTATTATTGTGATATGAGACTAGATATCATCTTAGAGTTTGGATATCGTAATATGGCGTAATAAAAGTTGTCTTTTCCTGATTTTAAATGCTGCATTACAGTACAGTGATGTCATTTTCTGATTGTTGTAGCTGTTCTGTTATTTGCTTTTACCCACTTAGTCATTGTATCCACATTACTGATGATTATTTATCAAAAATCGTGAAAGCACCAATAGTCAACCCTACAATATCGTCGCAATATCCATGTTGAGGTGTTTGGTATAAAATATTGTGATATTTGATTTCCTCCATATCGCCCAGCTCTACCTAAACAGAGACCAAGTCACGACCAAGACCAGGGTTTATCAAGACAGAGACAAGACCAAGACATTGAGGGGTTGAGACCAAGGCAAGAACAAGACCAAGACCAAAGTATGGCGAGACAAAGTCTAGACCAAGACTCACTCATGATAAAATGTGGAACCAGAGGCAAACCTAAAATTAATGTGATAGATCCACATTCCTATAAAAACACCCTTAGAAAACAAATTAAGATTCCTCTTCATTCACCTCTTTTATTGCCATATATATATATATATATACTGTGTATGTGTGTATGTATAAGTAATAGGGGTGGGAAAAAAAAAAAGAATAGTACACAAGATTTTGCGTGGCAGTATTGTTTCGATACACAGCCGTCAAGTATCGATCTTTTATTATATAAACTGTTAACCTCTTAACAATCCGACGGATCCAGCCACTATTCTGTCTTTCAGAGGTTGTAGCTCAGTCTTTAAGCTCGGTATGGTATAGACATAGTATCATATGAAACTAAAAGAAGTAAGGAATCGATTGGTACCAACAAATTTTGATCACTATATCTACAGCATAAGAGTCTCTATTGCCGTTAATTAAAGATGAAATGTACATGAGCCTCTATTGTCTCATCCATTGTAGTACTAATTGCCATTTTCCTGGTACTCGCCTCCATTTAATCATAGAAATGTACCTCCTTCTATAAAGCCACCTGCAATTGACACAGCAATTACAGCCCTCCACCTTTCACAGTTAAACAGCTGTTGGATTGTCTCAGGAGAAAGAAATACTCAATTTGTCCCCGTCTTTCAGAACTTTATCTCCATATTGATTCTTTTGTGGGACACAAAACTAGACTCAGCTGCGACAAATTGAGGAAGGCAGTATAAAGCCGTCAGTCGTCTGACATTAACGTTACCGTGAGGGAAACAGTACCGAGGGGGCTCCAGGTGGGACCGGTGCAAACGGTGCAGCTGGAGGTGTCTGCTCCAGTCTGTCCTCGCGTCAACATGACAGAGGCCCCTCACCGCTGCAGCCTTTACACCCAGCAGATGGGAACAAAAGAGGAAGCTGTTTGTTGGAATTACAGCGGAGCTCTCATTGATAATCTCCCAGGATGAAGAAGTAGGAGGCAGAGCTGAAGGAGGACGGGTGCATCAATAATTTATGAAAACAGCATCAAACGGGCACCGCAGTGAATGCATTTTTTGGAGTGTCTGTGAGCATTCGCAGGCGGCGTTCGGCTGCGACTTTAGATCTTAAACCGTCATCAAAATTCTAAAATTTAATCAGAGCAAGAATATATTTTAAAAGTGTGTAATCATGCTACAGTTGCATTCCTATAATTACCATATTACCATGAGGTATGTCATGATCAGTCGACATCATGCTGCTGGCGCAGCGAAATGCAAATGACTGCTGCTCTGATCACTTTTACAAAAGAAAGTCTGTTGCTCATTTATGGAGCCCGAGCAGGAATATCAGGCTTGATAACAGTCTCACCTCTGAGTCGAGTGACTCTTGAGTGCAATACAGCAGATGCTAATCACTTTGAGATTATGGGTGAATAGTGTCACACACGACACTGAACCGAATAAAAAGTCTGCACATAAAACTGTCAAACCGGGTGCACACACAAGTGCTGGCTTAAGTTGTAAGCCCTCGTGGCCAATTAATGTTTGTGACCAGAGCTCAACCGTAACCCTAGCTGACGCTGCACAGCACAATATGGAAAAGTGGCTGGAGCAGGATGAATACGCTCCTGGTAGGATGAATACATTAGCAGCAGGTGGACTTGGAGCGAGCTTCAATATGGCCGATCACATCAGCTCCTCTCATCCCCTTTAAAAGGCAGGAAGACAGTTGGCCGGCAAAAAGACCCCAGGCCACTTCTCTGAAAAAAAGCTGGTCGTCATAGAGACGTAGAGTCCCAGAGCGCAATTATACAGCATCCTGAATACGATCACTGCACGGGGAAGTCAAAATACTGCACAGCAAATATGTATCATCAAGGGCAAATCATGTCCTCTTTTTAAGTTGGACTTGGACAAATGCTTAGAAAGACGTTTTCCTGATAAGTGACCTATTGTGGTCATGAGAATAGCGACTGAAGTGACTGAATGTTCCTACTTCAACACTGCAGACCGCAGTTTGTGTCCTGTCTCCATACCAACAGACAGCTTTAGTTTCTTTTAACCACGACCAGGACCTTTCCCTCAACTCAACCAAGAAGTTTTAAATGCCTAATTTTAACAATGGAAATGGAAAGTCAAAAAGCACTCTTATGTCTCATTTTTGGAAAAGTCATAGTTTCAGGAAAGCACTAGCTAACATTTTTCAAGACTCCAATTTTTTCAAAAGCACCAACTGCCTCCACCGTTCAGTCCAGAGCTCTTCTGTGGAGCAGAGGAGGACGTCCAAGGACCAGATAAAAAAGATCTGCCACTCCATCTGTCAGAGTGGAAGACGTGGTCACAGATTATTCTGCCTGGCAGCATGTTTGCAAGAAGCAGTCCAACACTTAAAGACTGAGGAAGCAGTAGGAGGAAATGAGCTCTGGCTACTCTCATGCTGTGTTCACACTGTCAGCGACACAGCAACAGACTACGAATCATTCTCAATGGAAGCCGGTGACATGAAGCTACAAATAAAGTTGAGTTGGACTCTGTTCCAGATAAAAAAAGAAGCTCTTAGCCAGTTCCCAGTGCTATTTAATGACATGACTACATCTACGAGCGCTTGAGCAACACTTCAACGGGGACTCGCCGCAACTCAGTCTCCAGATAAAATGTTGGCATTGGACGTTTCTGCAGACCTCGGATACATTGAATGTTGACATTTCAACACAATGCCACGTGGTTAACATTGTAAAATGATTGGTTAGGTTTAGACAACAAAAATACTTGGTTACGGTTAGAAAAAAGATCACGGTTTGTGTCACGATAGTAATGTAACAACACAAAAAAGTTACTAAAGTTTGGTTTAGGAAAGAACTGCATTGTTGAGCTTAAAACTACTGTTTGTTCAGTGAAAATGTGAACACGGGACAGCTGATTGTAACGTGACACACGGGACAAGAACAGCGGTCTCCTGGATGAAAGCCCTGTGTTTATTGGACCCATCCACAGTCACTTGCTCTGATGGAATTCATGTCAACATTCAATGTGTTACTGGTTTGCAGAAACGTCCAATACCAACATTATTTCAGGGCGACTGGGCAGCTCGCTGACAATGTAACTGGCCACGCTGGCCGTTTTGTTGCTTTTGTTGCTCATAGTGTGAACACAGCATCAGACCAACAAACCACTTGTATACTTTTTGCTTTTTTTTTTTAACAAAATCCAAGTTTTAAAATTCTACCGAATCATCCATCTCTCTTCAGCTAAATTTGTAAATTTGTCTATTTTCTTTTAGATTTAAAGGTGCAGTGTGCAGGATTTGGCTGCATCTAGTGGTGAGGTTGCAGATTGCAATCAACTGAAACATCTCCCGTTTGCCAAGCATGTAGGAGAACTACGATGGTCGATGCGAAAATGTGAAAACGTGAATGACCCTCTCTAGAACCACTGTTTAATTTGTCCATTCTGAGCTACTGTAGAAACATGGCGGACTCCGTGGAGAGGGGACCCGCTTCCTATGTAGAAATAAACGGTTCATTCCAAGGTCACGAAAACACAACGATTCTTATTTTCAGGCGATTAAACACTAAAGAAAACATACTTATTAATATTATTTTCCGTCAATAGATCACCCTGAATGCAACACATTGTTCCTTTAATATGAGGAATCAATATTAGCTCCACCTTGAGGTCTACTTCCAGTGCATCCATCAATAGTGAACCCCAAAACTCAATGTATGGAAGAAGTGGAAACTTTTACGAGATAAGAGTCAGTTAGATAACTGGTGAGTGTGCGGGAGGAAAATGTTTCATAGCTGCTTCATGTCAGTCATAAGGCTTGAGAATATGAGCAATCTGCTTCATGAATTTAAATCCATATGCACATTATCTGTTTAAGCCTCGTAAATCTCTGCAAGTTCTGGAGTAATGTGACAATACGGTTCATGTAATTTATTCACACATTCAGTGTGAAATTGTTCAGCGGCCCAGATGTGGTGTTAGCAGAAAAACACACTATAGCAGGAATGTGACAGATGTTTATCTAAAATGTATTTGAGAACATGTATCTTGTTCTGTTTGATGCCCGATATGCGTGCATATATTAACACATAACGCCGTCTTTTATGGAAGCGACACAGATGCAACCGATGGCATCCCACCGCTCCGCGCTGATCATTCACGTAGCTGTGTCTCATTAAAATTACTGACAGATGCAAATATCCATCCATCTCCCTCTCCTGTTCACTGTGTGCTTGTTACAATGCCAACACATTGAGATTCATGTTAATTAACTGTAGGAGTGTTGCCACTTCTCGCTGTTTTTTTGATGTTTCCAAACAGCTTGCTGGTGTGAGAGCTGCCGAAAAGGCTGTTGATGACGGACACTAGCCTAGTGCCAAGTGTTACTGTACATATAACAATGGAAACAGGCATTAGTGTTCAGACACACGACTCTGCATTCACTCATATTTGGGTTTAAGAAATGTATGAATTTAAAGGCTAAGTGGAATTAATGCTAATACTTGTAGAGGCATCAGTGATTCAAGTATTACTGAGTCTAATCTCCATTGTTGGCCATTTCAATGCTGCCACTGCGGAATTACAAATTATTAAGGTGTTCGTATTAATGTCCACATTAATCAGAAACAGAATCAAATTCCATTTAAACGGAAAGAATGTGGTCTTTATGCAGATTAACACTATTCATGTTAGAATTTGTCTGCCGTTGCGTCATGAAAGACACATTTTAATCAAGAGTTTGGCAGCTTGCAGGTCTAGACACTCAGGCTTAAAATTATTTGACCAAAAGGGCAAGTGCTCCCGCCTTAAACTGAGAACAATGCCCATTTATTTTAATCAAGCTGTTTTAAGGGCCATATGCACATCCTGCTGGATTGTTTAATTTTCAAATGGATGGTGAGCCACTGGGTTAAGTAAAAACCTTCCTGTAAAAAAAATGCTTGGCTAAATGGGAAACGTACATTAAAATGAAAAAACTGACCATAAAAAGGGATAAAGATGTTTAAGAGTCACTCTACTGATTTTATGTATAACATTTAGTTTAGTCATCCTGGCCAGTACTCCTCAGTCTATGGACACAGTTGCATACTTTCTTCTGTAGCTCTACAGGAGCTTTATAAAGTCTAAACAACATATTGTAGTTATCAGGGCTGACAATCGATAAAAATACTTAATTGCGATTAATCAAAAATTAATCAAATTTTGTATCAGTTCCTCTGCTCTTGACGTGCTTTTTGGTACAAAACAGGAGGCGTGTTGACTTTGCAAACAGTTCTTTCTCCTGCTTCACTACCTGCTTATTTTCAACTTGACATCAGCTTACTCGTCCAACATGTATTATTATTTTTCGAGTGCCGTTAGCACCTGCTATGCTTCAAGCCCTTCAAAACAAATGCGATGCCAGCGACAAGAGATTATATCCTCTTTGCAACAGCGGCAGCAGGAGGTTACAGGGAATGTGATCCCAATTTTGGGAAAAACCAAAAACCTGTAATTTTCCACGCAGTGCTGGATGTTGTTTACAGCTGATTTAATGAACTTACAAGCTTGTTGTTTGCATGTAATTGGAGTTATCGCTGTAATTGTAACTGTTCATTTGTAGGTGTCTGTTGGAGGAAGTAACAGATAGAGAGACCTGAACAGATACTTCACAAAGACCTGTTGTTCTTCAGAGGGCATAGACCTTGACTGTTGTGCAAATTGCTTTTCTTTTTTCACACCTTAATTGTATGTTTAACATTTACACATAATTAAGATTGCCAAAGAGTTCTTCCTTCCATGACACCTTTTCAGTCCATTTTTCCAATTAAGAACACAATCTACTGCCAGGAGCGATGTCATTAGCAACATTTGAGTTCATAGTTTCTATATATTCTGTGCAGTAAACAACAGTAATGTCATCATGTATGTGTGTGTATAGGTCCCGGTGACGATGCGAGAGCCACATTATCCACAGTCACAGTAAAGAATGCCCTGTTGGATATTAATGCTAAAATATGAAAATTGAGTGTGCTGCCCTCTGGACAACCAATATGCACCTAAAAAATTGAAACATGACTGAGTTTGGCTTTCACACTTAAAAGGTTTTGCATACATATGCAAGTCTCTTTGTAACTACCTCGCGGCGTTCCACCACTTCAATTTAGGATTCTGGAGAGCTCAGCTGGAGAAAGACGACACTTAGGAGGGGACTCTGAAAATACACCGCTATATTAATAAAAGGTCTTACGTGACTCCTTAGTTTAACTATCAAATTAAGCATCAGGGTTCCCCCCGAAAAAGATAAGCAACAGAGAAGGGGATTAAGAGGATGAGGGCTTTATTAAATGGATGTTTTCTTTCTTTCTTTTTTAATAAAAAAAACAACGTTTGAGTCATTTTTGCAGCAGTTTATGGACAGCTTTGAATTGGCAATGAAAGGCTTTGGTCTCAAATGAGCCCGAGACAATTTTCTTTCCACTACAGTGCTCCTGCTATAAAAGTATAATACCTGATGGCAATCTACAGTATAACCCTGCTATGGATTGTGAATATGATTATAGCAGTGATTCAGATGATAAAACAGCACCGTGGCACCACAATAGCCATGTCAAACAAGGATCTTACTCCTTTTGTACAACACTCACCAATGCGAGGAAGGTTAGGCTTGAAAATAATACCAAATAAGCTGTGATCCGTAAACCTTGATTGTGATGGGAAAAAAAGGCCAAGAGGTACTATGTCTAAACTTAATTTATTCTGTAGTATTGTTATTTAAAGGTGCTTGTAAATGTTAGTTTGGAGAATTAGTTCATCATAAGGGTCTGGCGGTCCAGTGCAGCCTACTCACATGCACCACATTGCAGAAAGCAGTAGAGAAGCCAATTCTTTCCTTCCACAGACAAGGTGGACTCAGATATGTTGCTCTGTGTTGCCAAGGACAACAACAACCTGGGAAAAACTGTCAGAAAAGTGCCAGAAAAATCACGGGCAGCCAGCAAACATATGTATCTGTGCTGTGCACTGATGATGAGGAAAACAAGGCAGATCATGGCTGATAGGATCCATCCTCTCCTTGGAGATGCCTGCATGTATACAACGGAAGGGGAGCTGCCGGTTCACTCAGACAGGTTGTATGAAGAAGGAAGTCCCATTTCCCAACAGCCACAACACTGTATGACAGCTTGAACCCACTTTTTACAGTCACACACGTCACCGCGTGCTTGAGCGGTTTTACAGAACAAACTTTGTTTCTTTATGTGATTCTAAAATATGCATTGATTTTCCATCTGGTAAATACTCTGGGTAAATATCAGGCTAGTTCCCAAGTGAATGAATGTAATAGGTTATTTAAAAAAAATAATAATTAAAGGCCATACCTTACACAGTGTAACTTTGAGTAAAGCTAAATATGAAAAGCTGTTGAATAGATGCAGCACAGCTGGACATTTTGTCCCGATAGTGGTGTCTTCAGTAGGAAAGGTTACAATCTGCATTCATTCCTGGGACACATGAATCACCTCCAGCTCCAATCGATGCTGTGTGACACACGTTGAAGTGAATATTGTTTTTATCTATTAACATACAATTAATATTCTCTCCTCAAAGCCACCAGACTCCATTGACAGAAACATTGATTTTACCTCGCTGATCGACGTAAAAAACACTTCCTTTGAACTCGACAGAAACTAAACTCATCAAAACCGTCTTTGTTCGTCTTTCCATTGTTCCAACAATCCACAACTCTGGTTTGACAGTTTGACAGACAGACTGAATAACTAACAGATGTAAAAATGTAATAACCACCGTAACATTTTCACTGTTTACTAACCCTGCTTACGGTGCTGGCTGACGTGTTCGTGATGTTGAATGTGACACACCAGGAAAAAAACAGAAAGGCCAGTGCAACAGCACAGCATACTCACAATAGGAAAGGAGTCTACCGCCTATTTTTAACCGGTTTTCACATGTTTAAAAACACGCATATATGTGCCAATTGTGTTGGAAAAACATAAGGGTCCATTCTCCAATCCATTGATACCAAATGTCATGGCAGTCGGGCAGATATCTTGGCCTGGAACAAAGAGTAAGACAGACAGACGGACGGACCAAGCAGTCAGGGTTGTCAATCTCAGGCCCAGCCTCTAGCAACATGGAAAACACAAAAATAAAATCCTGCTCCTCTCGTCTTGTCTGCAGCAGAGGTGGAAGTAGCACAACGCTAATCTAGCACCGCAACACCTCTTCAAGAGGAGGGACGGCTGAATGGTTGGGCGAGCAAAGAGTCTGACACCTGACGCTGGTGTGTGCATCCTATTTCCTTCATACAGGTAACAATGGTTTCTATAAACCATCGACATGGTCCTGAACCTTTACTATGTTGTTTTAGTTGCTTAAACCGAACCAAACCTGACAATGGATAAAACAAACGGGCTGTTTAGGCTGGAGACTGGTTCTGTGCACCAGTATCAAGACTACTGGGAGACAAAACGTTATCTTTCACCCCGACACCCTTTTTGCTTCAACCCCACAGCAAAAAATCCCAAGTAGATCCTGTAAAGTGTCTCTTGTACTAATGCGTAAAGACCACTGAGTTCTTCTTTGCACTAGTAGAAAAAAAAAAAAAGGTCGGTGAAGTTGTTGAGGTTTCAGCAGCAAATCCAGCTCCCATCTGAGCTGACGGCTCAACACCTGACAGACTGTCTGGAGGAGCAGAGGAGGAAATCTCTCCGGGAACAATGAGAGGTACTAGACACTCCCCGGGTCTACCACTACATCTTACAATAACTCTGGCCATGTCACACCAGTCTGCTTCTAATGAGTGTGGAAAGGAGGAAAGGTAAAGATAACCCCAAACTTTTTTTTTCCTTGTGGAGGTTTTTCACTAGAGAGTCTTGACGGAATAAATATCTTCCCTCTCCTCAAGCTGGCCAGACAATAATACTGGAAAAAGACAATCTGACACACATGATTGCTTGTGATTTTAACGGATAATTCTAGTTAATTACAATTTGGGTCTTATTTTTGTAGTTTTGATCATCATTTCTATCAGCTATGATAACTTTGTGCTCAAAGTAATTGCAAATACAAGCAGTACACAAACTAAAAATTGCAAGTTGCGTTAAAGCGTTAAAGAAATTAGTGCCCTAATTGAATCATAACCCATGTATCATGATTCTTGCCAATACACAGCTCTAAGAACTATGTGTGCCTATGACGTTTGTCTGATCTTGTTTGACTTGTTGCCAGGTCTTAGCAATCAACTTTAGTACAATTGTATTATTACTGGTGGGAATGATGGCCAAAAAATACAATATTACAGTGAGACCCAGGTTAAGTAAAGAGAAGAAGTGGATTATTCTGTATCACAGTCTGAATGACTGTGAGCTACAGAGCAGCTGGGATCAGGCTGGCTGATGAGGCCACCAGTCGCCTGATAAGGAAACATCAGGAAGACCAGATTGTTCCCAAAGTGCCGCAGGGCTCCCTTGAGCGTCTCTCTCTCTCTTCACACCCCCAGTGCAGCTCAGTGTCACAGCTCTTTGACATAAAAAAAGCAGGTTTTGACAGATGCTCTGGCAGCCGTGGACCATTAGGCCACTTTCTCCTGCTTCACCTGGGGATGGGACGATGCTTTACCATCGAGGCGAAGGTCAGAGAACAGTACACGTCGTGGAGGAGCTGAATTTCTCCCACCAAAATTTACGTCACAGTAAAGGAAATATGATGTTTGAGTCCTGAAATACTCAGAAATGGATAAAGTCCTCAATGTCACAGACACATAATTAGGAACTAGAATTACCGCTTCACGGTTGTATGCCTCCACCAGTTTAAATCCATGTCTGTTCAAAATGTCATCATCTTATCCTGTTAGACATCTGTGTGGAATTGTCATAATTAGCCAAGACGATCTCATCCCAACTTGTCACATACAGTCACTACATACTGTCACTTTTAGGTCGCAAATCAGGGGCTTAATGTTGTGAATTAAACAGAAGCACTTGCATAGGATTAGGCAACAAAACCACTTAAAACAACTACGTTTGTACAGTGAAAATGACACTGAACGTTGTGAACACGGGACACCACCAAACAGCTGATTGTGATGTGAAAGTGTAGTTTAACGCACAGGACATGAACAGTGGTCTCCTGGATGAAAGCCCTGTGTTTGTTGGACACATCCACCTCCCCTCCCGCCCAACTGTGTCTTTTGCTCTTTAAGCTACATCACCACAGTCCCGGCGCACTTTCCCTTGGCGTTTATACTGTTGCTGCAGACGGGTTTACGTTGTAGTTAAAGGAACGCGAGAGAATGAGACATAAGTATGTACGAACACAACGTATCCTCATACAACGTTTCGTATGATATCATGCATTTTCCTACGAATGTCCAGCGTCAATTTCCGCTCCAGTCTTTTCAAAATAAACTTCCGTCTTCACAGAAAACAACTTGGTTAGGTTAAGGCAACAAAACCACTGAGTTAGGTCATGGTTAAGTTACGCCGCACCGGAAAGGACGTAACTTAAGTACGGAAGTTCTGTGGCGAAAACTATTTTGTTAGGTTTAGGAAAAGATCGTGGTTTGGGTTAAAATAACAATGGAAGCGGCGGAACTTCAGTACGTAAGTTACGTGACAAATAAATCAGCGTTGACTTCTGGTTTCACACGGGACACCAACAGCGGTCTCCTGGGTGAAAGTCTGGTATTTTTTTACCCACCCTTCCACCCCGACCTCCTCCGTACGCAGACGTTTGTTGCTCTTTATATTCCCTGGTACAAAATTACGTGGATTACGTACAAATTGATTTTGTGGGATATATACGAATTACAGTGCACGAAGGGTGTATGAGACCAGCCTGACGTACGTAGCATACAGACGGATGGCGCGGAGGCATACAAAGAAAGATTAATTTGCTAGATTGGGGGCTTCTAACTGCCAATCTTTGATTGCAACACTGTTGGAAAAGTTGGAAACACATTAATGAATCAATTTCAACAATGTGACATTCTGACTAACAACCTGTCTGATGAACCCATCTGGTCATGCAGAGTCCTTATTAACACACAACTATCTGTCCTTCTGCTTCTTTGTTTTGTACTTTCTGGCTGTACATTTTGTTTTCACAAGACCATTTCCCTTGTTAGTGTGTGTTATGTTTTTAGTTCTTTGATCTGACGTGTTTTTACCCTCATCTTGATTTTGATTTTTTATTTTATTCATTCCTTTTGAGGTTTGAATCTTTAATAAGGGTCTTTTTGTTTCTCCTACACATTCCATATTTCTCTGTCTTACTTGCTTTCATACTTTTCTGTACATATAAATAAATGCATACCATACAGGTTCTTGACAACTACTAAAACGTTTCCCACTTTTAAAGTGTTTGATCTTTCATTGGTTGCAGACATAAATCCTGCCCAGAATCCTACTAGTCCTGCCAGTTCACTTTGCATTTTAAGGAGAAAAAAAAAAGTCATCTCCCTCTAAAGGCTGCAAACCCTCTTTGCATTTTTGATAGAAATGTGTACTTTTGGATGTTGGATGTCTTAGATGTGGGAGTTAGCAAGCCCTGCTCTGGTCCTGGGTAATATGTTGTCTCCTAACTCTCCCTTTGTGCCAGCTGCCAAACTGCACTGTTGCATCTTTTAAGAGAGCAGTGTTTGGAGAACAGCCAAATGTGAGACTGGCATCGCTATTTAAACTGAGAAAAATGAAGGTAAAGAAACCCCAAAGGCAAGTTAAGCGTTTAGAAAGTCTCATCAGCCCCGTTATATATCAAACATCTGAGAATCACTCCTTGGATTTACACTGAACCTTTGACTAAAGTTATGAAGTTTTTTCCTTAGAATAAAAACAGCTTTACATCACAGAGATCTGAACAATGAAGTTAATGATGACTCCTACACACACCCATTGCTCGACTGTGCTATATGTTACGTTTTTTCTTTGTTTTATCTGTATTCATCATTAAGGATCAACATCTATTAAACGCCATATAGCATCACATCACTTAATATGTCATTTAATACAAGGAATCTCACAAGGATGTCGACAAGTTTAACAGTATATATGATGTTAATTGGCTGGAAAACATGTGGCATTACTTTTAATATGCACTTAATACAGTGACATATGTGAAGGACCCCTAATCAACACCGCTGTATTTTAACTGTATTAGTCTAATTAAGCATAAATTACGGGAAAGCTTTTCCACAGAGGACAAAGGCGAGGTCTCATCTGTCACAAGAATATTTAATTACATCATAATCTTAGCAGAAGCGAGTTGTTATCTTAAAGAGAAAAGTCTATATTTACACACCTGCGTGTGTGTTCATTTGTCAGATTTAGTCGCCACCTGCAGGGATTATGAACGGGTTTCGACAGCTCTAAAGCTCTACTAATTCATGGCAGTGACAGCAGATTAAGATAGTTGATAAACTACTCTCCCTCCCAAGCCTCAAAATTAAACCAAATATGCGTCACACACATACAGAGGGAGGGATCTCCTAATCTGATTCATTTGAGCTATGGCTCGACTTGATGGTGTTTACTTACTGTAATTGGTTCTTTATCATTTGGATTTAAAGGTGCATCTTCTGTGGGCGTCAGGATGTGACATTCATGCGGTTTGAGGTATTTAATCCGACATCACATCCACAAGTGTCTGACTGATTTATGACACAATGCCCTGGACTGTGAAACAATCTCACTTTTATTTTCCAAAACAACTTTTAGGGTGGGATTTCTTCACTTTATGAGACAGCTTTAGAGACAGGAAAGAGCCGGTGTCGTGATGTGTGAAAGCCGGTGTTTTCCAGCCGAAATATATTAACAGCTCCAAAGATCAATTGTGTTTTTGGTGCTTACTTTCTCTACAACACAACAAAACAGCTCTACCTTTGTGCAAAATGTATGCATTGATTATTGGATGCTGAAGGTTAAAGCTCCCGAAACTCCCTCCATGTTCATCCGAAAGCAACTTCTCAAGCTTAATGAATAAATGAAATGCAGTTTACTGCCTATTTTGGACTCGCTCTTAAAGAATGTTTCTTAGTAAAGCCCAAGTGGAAAATAAGCATGATTAAATTATTATCAGTTTGACTGGGTTTTAGAGACTATCCAACCCGTTCTTACTCCAAACTTGTCAAATACCGAAGCTTGTATAAAGAGCGAAATAGTTCGCTTAGGGTGCGACGGTCAAACAAACACAGGTCTTTCAACCAGGAGACCACTGTTGAATGTGAAACTAAAAGTCAACGTTGGCTTATTTTGTCACGTGACTCGTTAGTATCGCTGTGTCACGTGAATTGAATTAAGCACTCGCTGGTCACGTGAGTTGTTAGACACTTGGTAGTCAAGAGACTCGTTAGTATTGTTAGTCACGGGAGTCGCTAGTCACGTGAGTTGTTAAGCAATCACTAGTCATGTGAGTCGTTAGATACCCAGTAGTCAAGAGACTCATTACTATCGCTAGTCACGGGAGTTGCTAGTCACGTGAGTTGTTAAGCATTCACTAGTCACGTGAGTCATTAGACACTTGGTAGTCAAGAGACTCATTAGTGTTGTTAGTTACGTGAGTCACATTAGTCGTTAGTTACGTAACTTGTTAAGCACTCACTAGTCACGTGAGTCATAATCACGTGAGTCGTTAAGCACTCACTAGTCACGTGAGTCGCTAGACACTCGGTAGTCACGCGAGTCGCTGGGAGAAGTTGGGAAAGTTAAGAGAGAACGTGTTTCTCTGTCCTGAGTTGGTCTCAGATTGTCTCGATTGCAGCTATTCCCCAAATAAATTACATTTTTTTCTACAGCACGTAACTCCTCTTTAAAGAACACCATGAATGAAAATGAATTGGTCTTCGGGCTATCTCGCGAGGTCACAGAAGCTGCCCAGAGAGAATACCCATATTATTGTGTTAGTTAATTAGGTAGTCAGACATTGTAAAGGTACTGCTCCCTGTACTTTCTTTCTGCAGGATAGAAGGGGCATGGTCATATAACCTGCTCGGGGCCTCAGGGCAAAAACGAGCTGCTCGGCTCCTATTAACCCCATTCCTCCCCGTCTGTACAGTAGTCTTCTGCTGGAATATTACAAGGCCCCAGGTTTGCTGTGTGGTAATATGATTAAACACAATTAATTTAGGAATGCCCCTTGAATGTAAGCACAATAGAAGCTGACATAATGGAGATCTTAGAGCTTGATTTTGATATAAAGCCCCTCTAGATTAGGTAATAAACTGGGACCACCTTAAGGCTCTCATCACATCAGCTTATACTGTGCTCTAGTGGTGCTTATTCCCATATTCCCAAAGCAAAACAGCAGTTAATCAAATCACCATAAACTAATTGCCACACGATAAACCTGGGGCAATTGAGGGCCCATGGGGGTCTGGGGCCCAAGGTAGTTCTTCGCTTCACGCAGTTGGTAGTCCAGCTTCAGGAGGGTGAAGAGTCACTGTGAAGATACTATTGTTATAGTTTACATTTCAAGCACGCCAAAGCCCTCGGAAAGAATCAGTCAATTAATCTGTTAATCACAATACGCGAGCAGATGGATTAATGAATATCTTCTCTGCAACAACACTGGACTTTGTTTTCTTGCAATGCTTCACTTCATTTTTGGCATCTAGACCACCAACTTGTCAGCCAGTTTCACTCGCTCTGACTCACTCAGTCCATAGAGTGCTACAGGGATTACTTATTTTTGTAGGCCAGCTAGGAAGTTAGCATCACACTGGTTCCCTTGACAAAAAGCCATTGGGATTTTTCCATTGGGTTTTGGATTATTGCAGAAAATAAGCTCTGTGGCAAACAAGTTTATGATACTTACACGTTTTGTTCAGCAAGATAATCTCCAACACTTTTATGATTTTTGAAGCGTAAATGCAATCGACAGAAGTAAAAAGCTAACGTTAGGCTATAAACAAACTACACCACGGTCACATGACTTCACGTCCGCACCACTAAGCTAAAGACAGACTAGTGTACCGCCTTTTTAAGACAGCTAAAGTGAGGTATTTATTGACTTATCTTATATCGTAGAACAAAACGTTAACATCTCTTCAGCTTGTGCTAACCACAGACCTTATTTCAGGCATCCAACTAAAAACCCATTGACTTTTTTTTACAATGAAACAGGAAGTGCTAGAATGCTAACTCATTCCTGGGTTTTATTCCTATAGCACTGTTTATTCCTGTATCTGTACCAAATTACAAGTTGTATTTTATCAAATTAACTTTCCGTATACCCTCTGGTGAACAAGCGTTCCTGGTTGGGGATCACTCATCTGGACAACACACGTAAGATCCATTATTCATACTGATCAGATACATATACAGTACTCCCCTTCAATGATTCAACAATGTAAAAAACTCTCATGTTGAATTGTGCATGCAACACAAGGCTTATTTTAATATTGTTCGTGGCACCATCTGGAATACTGATGAGGCAGCATTCCCTAAATAGGTCATCTAAAAAGTCACAATAATGTACAATACACTTTTGTCAGCAAAACCATACACAGCATCTACACGTTAGCCCTGAAAACATGTTTTAAAATAGAAGTGATGATGAGGCTAAGCTTTGCATGAATCCCTCCGGCTGCAGCACACAATGTGTCTAAGTCACCTACTGACTTCAAGTCTTTCTGAACAGGAGATGGAACTTTTTTTTTATCACATACACCACACCACTGGTTTGCGTTTATACTGTATGCATACTAATATCCAACTATTGTTCCGAATATATGACAATACTGCAATTACTTCGAATGTTATAAATGGGGTAGTGGTGTCTGACACCCGTTTTATTATATTCTTGTAGTTTAAAAAGTGACTCTTATGATTGTTTTAAACTGTTTTTACATTTTGTTTTATTATTTATTATTTATTTAGACCACAAAATAGATATTTTTTTCTTTATTTGGGTCAATATTTACCTTCAAATCAGTTCTTCAGTAAAGTATTATCTAACTGAGATACACATGGAAATAATAATTGTCTGTAGAGTTTGGATTCGATGTGATCTTGCAGTTGAAATAAGGAGTTGTATAACTGAGTTGTGTAGGCGATGTGATGTCCCGTGTGTCATTGTAGACATCCTGATTGAGCCCCCCTCTAAGTTGAGATGAAACCTTCCAGCTTAGAAAACCATTGTTACTGTCAACTATTCTCATCTTGACTTCAGGATGCTGAACTATGTCAGATGATAATGGCTCCCTTGCTACTGTAGCTACTTCTTCCTGCCAGGCTCACCAACATAAGTGGGGGGAAATGTACTGGCTGCTGTCAAACTGTGTAAAAAAAGAAAGACTTGACAGAAAGTCTTTACAAACTCAAAGCTGGTTAGCTACATCTATTTTCTTCTTTTTTAAACAACTGCTGAAGGCCCAGCTGCTGCACACACACACAAGATATATTAAGTTGTTTGGCACAAGAAAATATTTGGAAGGGAGGAGTGATGTAACAAGTCTGCCCAAAAAAAAAGTGGTTTTATTAACAAAAGTGATGATCAAACGGAAAAAAAAAGTCCTGTGCAAGTTCAACAAAAACAACTTCAAGCTTAAGTAAACTAATTAAACACACAGCAGCCTGCCACCTTCTCTCTTATTACTTTTTATGTTCTTGCTGACAGGTTTGCTTTCCCTTTGGTGCGTTTGTATATATTCTTCCCAGATTATTTTTGCTTTTATTTGGGAATAAGTGAAGAGAGAGACGGGAAACATGGGGAGAGAGAGACATGTAACAAAGGTTCTCCAGACGGAAGTCAAACCGTGGGCGCTGTGGTCATATGACATATGCTCTAAACACTACTGTAGGTCATCAGGGTACATAAGATTGTATTTTTTCCTTAATGAACTCAATGAGGGCTGAAAGCCTGAATTAGATGGATTCCCTCAATGTGTGTTCAGCCTGAACATGAAGGGAATTTTTTTTGAGGCGCTTCATTTGCATGTTAAATCAAGGCGAGTCAATGTGAGTGGACACAAACAGACACATCTGGGTGAGCAACCGGATCTCATGGGAAGGGGTATAAAAAACACAACATTAAAAGGACAGTTTAGCTTTTTCGTGTGTCATTTGTACGCCTCTTTTCACTTATCATTTTTACGCCACGCAACAAAACCACGGTAACGGCCGCTTAGTTTTAAGCAACAAAACCACTAGGTTTAGGAAAAACTTCATGGTCGGGCTTAAAATAAGTATATTCTAAGTAAAATACGTAAACAGAATAACATAAGTACGGAAAACACGTGACAAAAGTCACTAACGTAACTTCAAAATAACTCAGCAACACGTTGGGACACGAACAACGGTCTCCTGGTTGAAAGTCCTGTGTTTGTTGGACCCATACACCTCCCCTCCCACCCACAATAAGCAGCTTTTCTCACTTTTTAATTCTACGTCCCTAGCTCTGAGCGTGGCATTTTTATACGGATAGGTTTAAATTGCAGTCAGTACACACTACAAGGCATAAAATGACACGCCAAAAGCAAGAACGGCGTTCTTTTTGCATGAAAAATGATTTGCCGTGCGTTTCATACGCCATTTAGTGCAAAAGGGCTGGGGTGAGTTGAAAATACTTCAACAACAAAAAAAAAAAAGTGTATGTATTTTGAGACTGGAAGGGAAAAAGAGAGAAAAAAAAATATTCTTGGTAAGTTTTGAGATCGGTCTATTTGAGCTGTCACACAAACAAAGTACAGGCACAGTCTGTACAGTTGGTACGTTGGCTGTTTGGGGAAAATAAATACAGACTGACTGCAAAAACACCAGCACTCAGGCAGATAGCCAAAAAGACATGTTGTTTGTCCATCACAAAAGTTAATAATTTAAACATTTTCTGATCTGCCACCTCTATTAGGGCAACTAAAAGTGCTCGGCTAAGTTTGGGAAAAGGTCATAGTTGTGGTTAAAAGAAACCACCGTTGACTGTTGGTAAGACAGGAGGCAAACAGTGGTCTTTATAGTGTCAAAGCCAGATACTTTGTTGGCCCAACCATCCACCCTGACTCCCTCCCTGAGAGGTTTTGCGGCACAATAAACACGTCACATTACATCTGCCTTTGCTTCTGGGGGACAACAGCCATTCTTTACCCGTCGCTTGTCAGGAAAACGTTAAAAATAGGCTGGTTTAAGTGAATGAACAAACTACTGATGCTGTTGTTTCTCTGCGGAGGACAGTCTCCCAGAAGGGCCGATGGAGCCACATGAGTGCACCCGAAGAGGAGCGCCACGGCCTGTGACAGCCAGACACGGGACAACACACTCTGCTGCAGCGAGCCCCTACCACTGTATAATGTAACAGGACATATGGTGTTTAAACAATGAGAAGGAGAGACCCTTAATACAAAGCTGACGGACACAAGGGAATGTGAAGTTTTCAAAGCACATGATTTTTGTAAATTTCTTTCCAGAGTAGGATGGCATCACCTTGCATGTCCCCTCAAAATGAGACTTGGTATTACATATTACATCACTTACACTCAGTATATTTTCATATAAATTAGATTTCGCCCCATTCATGATGCAACAGGACTAAAAGTCACAAGCCCTGGTAGCAGCCCTGCAGGGATGGACCGTCCATAACTTCTGCTGCCTGGATTGAACTCTGCCAAAACTTGGCATAAAGAGCATTTATAGTTTAGTATTTGTCTGAGTGCACATTCATGACAACATCTTCATAATCATAGTTCTGACAAATTAGTTGCGTAACAATTTTGACATGTTTACATGTGAAAATCATCCTGCAGCCTTACATTAAACCATTAAAACATCACAGTCCATTCAGACCAGGGGTGTACTATATATCTTAACACATCTCAAGCATGCTGCAGCATCACGACGTTGACAGACAGCACTAAGAGCATCATCTCTGAAAGTACCAACCGCCATGCAGGAATCCAGACGCTCTTTTTATTGAAGGCTGAGTGTTTAGTTCAGAGGTCTGTCATCTTTTCATTTCATTCACAATGATATGCTATCATTCTAAAGTAATACCCTGTGACATTTTCAAGTTGTGTAAAAAAATGTCTTTAAATAAAGCTTGTAAATAGACTTCTCCGGCGCCGTGGCCCAGCTCAATATCTGTAGTGTGTCAATATCTTTTAACTGTAAATGCCATCGGATTCCGATTCCTCCAACATCTGCCTAACCCTTTTTTCCCATGTGGGAGACGGTATTGATCGTGTCTCCAAATGCTCACTGCATCACATTACCCTCCGTCTACACATTGTGGTTAATACTGTATGCTCAATGAAAACTCGGGATCATTTCACGAGGAAATCTCAACTGTTTCATTAGGCGGCTACAGAGCATTATAGTGACAGCCGGGTATATTGATGCATGATGTGCAGTTTTGTTCACGTCCAGTCTGCTAGCTATCAAATAGTTGTTCTCTCTCTTATGTGGAGTTAAGTTAAATAGCCGACTAATCAAATTGATGTGCGCTTGTCAAAAATGTCATCTGAGATGTGGGTACATTTTAAAATGATATAATTTTTAAATGAAGTATACGGCACTCTTGCAAGGTCAAAAGCCCACAGGCACGCTGGCTATTTGTCTTCAGTCTACTGCAGATAAGAGACATTCAGGCCCGCTGATGGAGAACTGACAAAATGTTTGTTATCTCCGCCAGGAGATTATGTATTCTGTCTGTCCACGGCTAATCTTACATACTGCTGGACCCATCAACCTAATATTTTTTGTGCTCATTTATGAATGTATGCTCAACGACCTCTTGTGGTTGCAGTGATTCACACTTTTTGAAAACACATTTTATTGGCTGTTTTATACCGTCATTGACTGCTGACTCCTCACTACTCTTAACCGGCTGGTAGGAGCCGCAAGTGATCAATAAGTGCTTCAGTTTGGACTCTTGTTTCCACTACGAATTAGCGGAAACAAGATCTGCATATCTCTTTATTTTCACGCCTAGGTAAGACAATTGCATGTATGTATGTGTATCTATCGCTTAGCAACTGACTGAACTGAACGCTGACAACAACGGAGCACATCTTCTCATGTCGGTTTTTCATGAGGCTTCCATGCAAAACAATGATGTGAGTCCCCACGTGACTGGTGGAAGCTGCACAGCAGAACGATAGTTCATAAAACTTCCTATCTGCGGCAATTAATCGGCCGAACTGATTAATCGATCAACCTGTAACTCTGACTGACAATGCATTGGCAAATACGAGTATAAAGACACTATTTCTTCTTTTACACTTCAATTTCTATTATCGATCCATTATATCAGGGGTGTTGGTTTGGACTGTAGCTTGTAGCTTAACAGGAAACCTCATTAATCAATCAAACAGATAATGTCCACTCCCTCGCCATCTGTCGTTACTGTATGACTAAGCATATTACAGTCTACAGCTGTAATCTGGGCTGCTGCTCAGGCCGAGACTTGCTCTGAAGCTGAACATTTAAACATCAGTCAAACTGTTTCATAAATCCAGTTGTGTATTTTAAAATAAAACCATAAAAACCTGTTTCTCCACTGCTGCTATAAACCTGCATTGCCTGTCCCATGAACACTGCTGAAAAACTGGACATTTTGACATGTCACAGTGGGAAAAGTAAGTGTAATAGCATTAATAATGGCTGCATTGCATTTAGGTGAGCCAGTATCCAGAGCCCTGGTACTGTACATGCTGACTCACTGGCATACCTCACTGAGAGCGTCAGAGGAATAGAGCCATTATTAATGTTATTAGTTACACCTGTGCTTCTCCTGCTTATATGTCTGCCATTATTAATGCGCCGCTTGTTGTGTACGTCCCATGGATACGTTCAGAGCAACTCAACTGTGGCGACTTAAAAGGGAAAACAACACGGCTGCCTCTTCGCTGCAGTCCTTCTCTCTCCTTGTGCCTCATCCTCCACTTTCATCCTCCCCCTGCTGTCAGGATGAGTGTCGGGCTCTTTGCTCTCCCAGATGTTAGCTGGCAAGAAGAGGTTGCATGTCTGTCATCAGTCAGGACAAGTGACAGCCACGTCGGCGGCCTGTCACAGCTGCCGTTCCTCAGGTCACCGAAAGTGTCCGCGTCAAGCTTCCACGCCCAGGCGACCGATACGATATCCCGCGGACCGAACGAACACTCGAGGAGCTTATGGTGAAAATGTTTGTGGTGAAAAAACTATGCAAATTTGATAGATTTGTTTGTCAAAATCAATATATTTGTACTCAGATTTGTCTCAGTGTGTTAAAGCCACAGGATGTAGAACTCCTCTGAAGCGCACACAATGCATCACAGATTAAATGTAATCCTTGACTGTCATGCAAAAACAAAAAAAGGATGAGGCTTTTTCCGTGTATATGTAAACAGTACTCAGACATGATAAGCGTCTATTTCTAGGTTTCCCAATAAACACCTATGCAAATTCATGTGGACAAGGACTTACGCACGCCCACACACTGACGTCAGCTCACACTCATCTGTATAAATGTACCAGTAAGCCACCGACGTTACAGTCCGATCCTGCGGGGCTTTGATGGAACTATTATTCCAAACAGGGTTACATCATCTGTCGAAAATGTCGTGACCCATTTTGACTGCAAATGAATCATGAAATAGAGTGTCATGAAAAAAAAGATTTTGATATCTGGTACCTCTTGAACTGTTTCTAACGCATCTCAGCTGTCCTCCACATAAACCCAAACACAGATTTTGCTTTCTGAGAATGTGTCTTCATGACCTCTCCTTTTTTCTGTTTTGTGTAGGTCTAAAATAAAACTAATGAAGTGGTAACAAACTTCAACAACTACAAAAGTAAATAAGTGGGCTGAATGTGCACCACGCAGAGCGAATATGCCTGTTTGAGTCTTCCTATTGCATCATCTATCTCTGTTCTCTACTGACTCCAACAATCAGTAGCTGCAACCTCCGTTCACGAAGCCAAATTATGTATGTCCTTCCTAGAACCTGCACCGATTTTCGTGAAAGCACTTTTATAGTTTTTGGACCCTCATCTTGGTGTGAGCTACAGCAACCCGGTATCACACCAAAGAGTGTAACAGACCCGTCTGTCCACCGGAGGACAACGTTTCAATGTCCCGTTTGCCTCCTAGAGACGTGAATATTACACACTTATTAATGTGCAGTACCAGCAAGGGACAACAAAGCCACTCACTTAGGATCAGGCAAGAAAACCACTTAGTTAGGTTAAGGGAAAACATCATGGTTGGGCGTAAAATAAGAACGTAAACTAAATAAAAGACGTATGGAAACATTGTCACTTCAGTATAGAAAACACGTGACAAACGTCACTAACCTAACTTACAAAACAAAACACTGATATCCTGCTTGAAAGTCCTGTATTTGTTGGACCCATCCACCTCCCACCTGCCCACCATAAGTGGTCTTTCTCACTTGATTTACTACATAACTAACTCTTAATTGTGAACTTCATCACCACAAAATATGTGACCTCCATCACTAAACAACACGTGACAAGCGTCACTAACGTAGCTTGCAAAACAAAACACCGGTCACGAACACGGATCTCCTGCTTGAAAGTCCTTTCTTTGTTGGACCTATCCACCGCCTCTCCCGCCCACCTTCAGTGGTCTTTCTTACTTTATATACTACGTAACTAACTCTAAAGTTTGACTTCCGTCACTACATATTTGACAAACATCACGTAACAACGTCACGACAAAACACTGCACCTTCATGCAGGCACATAATATTTACTTCTCGGCCACAGACGGTGGACAGACGGGTCTATTACACGCTTTGCTTTGAGATATTTTAAACTACAATATTTAATTCATGCAATATTTTGAAAACAGGATTATTTGAGCACTGGATGAAAATGCATTGGTTGATGTGACTTGCTGTTTGTTTTAAGCCTGATGTCTCTTATGTGAAATGTTTTATGTTGCTTTTTCCTTTTTTTTAAGTCTGTTATTTGTGTTTTTATGTGGCGCTTGTGTGACACTTTAAAGCTGCCATCTTGACCTTAACCCATTGCAAATGAGATTCAAAATCTCAATGGGATTACCCTGGCTAAAAAAAAGAAAAACTCTCAAATTTGCATTGCATTCAGTTTGATCACATCTTCAAAATGATTGTACAGTAGCATGGATTTGGCAGCATGTAATGGCATGATGAGTGTGTTGAATTATAATACTGATCTAATCTAATCTAATCTAATTGCTTCCACCTTGTAACTGTAGCTGCACAAAACCAGTTTATTTTTTTTGCTGTGAGATTAATGTCTGGAAACATCCATTAGCACCGGCAAATGACCAGATATGCAGCAGATGACGACATGACTCAGAGTCCCCTGAAACCTCCAGCAACATCTTGCTGTGAACTAGGTGATTTGGATATAAATGACATGGGATTTTACAACTGCATAATCTTTGAATTTATTCAAAATGTGACTGGTGTGGTGGGGGGGCGAGGAATCCGGCAAATTTGTACTCACTTTATTAACACTATCTCAGTCCCAAGACCTTCAGTAGAAGTGATGGAGAGTGTGCTGGAGTCTTTGATTTCTTTTACAGTTGAGAGTCTTCGATCATACTGTCAATAACTCGGTGGGCAAGACCTTTGTCGTGATTGTTACCTGGGAGGATAGTTTAGCAGAAATCGGATTTTTCCAGAAGACATATGGCCATGAAAACAAGGGCAGCTAGGTCTGCTAAGGTTTCCAACTCGCTTCAAATTACTGAGGATGCAGAAAAAAAATATACAGTGGCTGTTGTTGCTGCATGGTTGTTGTTCTCTAAAGCCTGGGAAAAAAAACATGTCTGAAAGTGATTGTATTCCCTGAAGACAATGAAAGGCGCCGGATATGGATCAATGCAGCGAGGGAGAGGTCAGAAGTCAAAGGCAGCCAGACAACAAGGTCAGCTTTGACCCTCTTAGACTCCTTACTTCAATATCCCACCACTTGGAAGACGAAGAAATTTCATAAACCTTTTACTTTTATTTCCTAAAATACCAGGACACCTGATTTGACTGTTATCAGGCTATTAAATAAGCACCGTAGATGTCGATCAGTAGGGGCCCAAACCTATTAGTCGGCCATGTAAAAGTGAAAGCGAAACTCAAAAGTAGGGATGCACTGATCCGACTTTTTCAGTCCCGATACCGATAGCGATACCTGGGCTTTGGGTATCGGCCGATAACCATACCGATCTGATACAAGTGTTTAATTAATAAAACGAGGAGTCCCGGCAAAGGGGCGCCGTTGTGCATGCACCGCTCGGGCTGCAGAGCCGCCCAAAAAAACGGCAACGCCTCGCCCTCGGTGAGGGAAAAGAAAGATGAATCGGCAGCGAGCCAGTAAATAGTGACGCGGTCCGTTTCTTTATTTTGTAATCATGAAATAAAATATAAAAATGTCAATTAGATCGTAATCTGCATGAGAAATGACGCACAAAAAAAATTTGATTATAATAATCATCCGTTTATAGTGATTAACATGACCCGGACAGATGGTATGACAAGATATGATTGGTACTTGTATAACACATGGTAGTTATATAAAAAAAGCTGATATCAACCAGCTACCTCCACACGGTGAAACTGATTTATGATTAAAGCCAAACAGAGAGATGTCAAAGTGCAGATATTCCCAAATTCTCTGCACGGTTTCAAGTCTCACTTTCCAAGTTGAAACCAAACATTAATAACTCCGGGAGAGAAGCGAGCTGAAGTTGAATTGGAGACACAACAATAACTGAATTTACTGTAACTGCATCTGAGGCAGAGAACCAGAGAGGGAGAGGGAGCACAAAAGAAAGACCTCGAAAAAAAATGACCAGAAAGTCAACTCTGTAACAAGGAACTATTGTCGGGGTTTTTTCCATTTTCATTCCTTTCGCTTTCATGAAACTCCAAAAAGGTTTTTCATTGGTGCTAAAGGGATGCCGGCTCATGAAACTTCCCGAGCACACAAAAGACCATGGAACCTTTCAATATGAAAAAGAAATATCTGAAATTGGCAGTGAAATGTTTTCCCAAGACAGCAGGAAAAAGCAAATGGGGCATCTGAAAGCTAAGCCAGCGGTGTCAACACTAAAAACTGTCCATACTAATTACTTCCCACAGGGAGTTTCCACTTTATTCCCCCCTCTGTTGTCAGCACAGATTCAACTGCAGGAGAGCGTTCTCACTTCCACTCCCAGGGAATGCTCAGCATCCCATTTCCATTTTGATTTGCAGTCAAAGTATAATACCGCCTTTGTCTTCTATTTAAATGCAAAACATGACACTATTCAAAAGTGCGTACTGTATGTATAGAGCTGCCGCGGAGACGCGGTCCACGGACGCTAATCAGGAGCAATGTGACTGCAGGGGTACGTTGACACCCTGCTTAAAACAATCCGATTATATTGATGTGTTTGTTTATTGAATGTGCTCAGGGTTATCATAACTCATCGCTGTCATGCCCACACCTCCAGCCTGCTTTATCTCCACTCCCATTTTCTCCCTTTTTGTTTTTAACCCCACCTTCTATCTTATCCTCCCCGTTTTTTTCCCTCACTTCTCTGTTCATTCCAGCCTTCATCAGTCATGCACTCGTTGCTGTTCTCTTTGTCTTTCCTATCTCTCCTCACACCCCTCCCTCCCTCTCTTCGCCTCCCCTCCTTTCCATTCAGATCACTCTCCTTCATTTCAGCACTCATCCTCCTCCTCCTCCCTCTGGATCTCTTCCTTCCCCGTCCTTCCATCCCTCCATCCCTCCCTCCTGAAAAAGCGATGGACCAAGGACGTGACGGGCTGATAGCAGCGCGATGAGCATTTGCCGGGCTTCGTGCCACCCAACTCGCTTCTGTCAGACTTGTAATAAACGGCCGCTGCCTCTACTGATACATGGCTAACACCTCCAAAAAGTCAAATACATCACCTTAACTATGACGGCGCAGTATGAAGGGTAGCAGCGGTGTGTATGCGAGTGTGTGTTGGGACTACTGATGTTTGCTATCTCAGCAGATTGACATCTGGGTAATGAAGTCCTGATGATCTTTCAGGTTCTGCTTAATATAGATGCATGCCATAACTTTACGCAGCTCTTCCAGCGAACGACTCGCTCATGATGGCTGCTCATTGCCTGCGGGCTTGTTAGGACGGTTACTGTCACTTTCAGGTTAAAGGCGCAGCTGCTACACGCACAGTACGGATGCAGCACAGAGAGGACCCACGGGGCTCTTTAACCACCTTTTCCACCTGGTATCAGCATACCACGTGGGTGATCACTTTGCCATTGCGTAGTGTGTTAAGGCAGCCAGGAGAAGATCTGATCCTCTAAGCCACCTTAAGAGGTGATCAGGGACACTTTTAGTCACATTAGTAACGACAAAGAGGTGAGGTTTAGGAAAAACGTCATGGGTGGGCTTAAAATAAGTATGAAAACTTATAATATAGACAGAAAAAACGTAACAGAAGTGCGGAAAACATGTCACAAACGTCACTTGTAATACAAAACACCAGTTTCTCGGTTGAAAATCCTGTGTTTGTTGGACCCATCTACCTCTCTTCCCTTCCACTATAAGCAATCCTTTTCACTTTTTCTTCTATGTTACTAGCTCTGAGCGTTTTTTACGCAAATGCATTTACTTTGCTGTCAGTACAGACTACGTAGTGTGAGAATGACATGCCTATACCAAGAAGAGCGTACTTATTACACACTTTTGCCTTGCGCATTATCGTGTCATTCACTCGACCTTTTGTGAGAGCGAAATTGTCCAATATGAATGTAATAGTAATAATGGATAGTGAACTGCTACACTTGATCTTGTATTGATGTGCTGAACTCTAAAGCCTTGGTTATTCTCCCAAATATAATAGGATTTTTGCGTATCATTTAACGCCACGTTGTTACCTTGAAATGCTCGCGGTTATGTTTGGGTAATGTTAGGAAAAAAAATGAATAAGTACTTAAAATAAGTATGTAAACTAAGTAAAATACGTATGTATACAACATAACATAAGAACGAAAAACACGTCACAAACGTCACATCAAAGTAACTCAACAACACTTTTGGACACGAAGGGTTGAAAGTCCTGTGTTTGTTGGACCTATCCACCTCCTCTCCCACCTTCAACGGCCTTTCTTACTTTTTGTTCTACGTCACTAGCGCTGAGTGCAGCATATTCACGCAGATGCGTTTAAATTGCAGTCAGTACAGACTATATGGCGTGAAATGACAGGCCAAAAGCAAGAACGGTGTTGTTATTGCTATCAACATGACTTACAAATTGCCGTGTCATCCATACACCATTTGGGGAGATCGGGCTGAGTCACCACCAACTAGACACAAGCAAGTTTAGCTCACTTTCTAATGTGATGCTGTTTTCTTACAATGGTTCTCTTCTGTTCTTTTTTCTCAAGGGAAAACACAGGTACATCAGAAAAGAATAACTGGCTCAGCTGTGCTAATGCAAAAATAAAGTGAGCAATGATATAAAAACAGTAATACATTCAGCACTTGAAAGTAATGTATTCAGAGGGGTATATATAGGTAGAATAATTACTTTCTGCAACACTGATCAGATGTTTGTGTCAGATTAGAGGCGGTTTTCAAAACACAGATGCAGCAAATGAGATAATACTGAAAAAGCTTCTCTGTTTTAGAGATTGTAATTAACAGTGTTTGTATGTTTTGGCTCGTATTCAAATGCATGGTGTCCATCAGTCCTCGTATGTATGCTCTGCTGCGTCGTGTTTCCTCTCCTGTTCATATCGGCCCTGTGTGGATCTGAATGATGTGTTTCCCCTTGAAGCAGCTCCCTTGTTTTCTCACTGATGATGTATACACTATATCACATAGGGGCTGGAGCATAATTTCACTTGTCCGAGCTTCCTTAATGGCTCTCTTTTCCTTGGGTTGGTCTGCCACGGTGTGTGTCAGTGTGTGGGGCTATCCTGGGTGTCCGTCGGATTGTTATTTGACTTTTTTTCCGCCACACTCAATTTCACTTGTTTCGCCATTTCGGATGGAGGAAATCAATGCGACAGGAGCACTCTCTCTATCGTCTTGGTGGAGGATTTTACACTGCCAGTGTAGAATGTTTTTTGTTCTCTTCCCAAACAAAAGAAAAGTGGTTGCCAGCAGGGGCAAACCGACCACATGAAATGCTGACAATCGAACAGTGGAGGAGACGGAGGATGACAAGTAGGAGATCTGAATGTGAGCACAGGATACTGTAAACAGTTACATGCCACTAATGCACATACTGGTACACACTCTGTTCTTGATATTACGTCGAAGAAGCAGCTGACAGTATGGAAATTGCAAATTAACTCTCAAGCAGATGTGATTTGAAACTGTGAACATTAAAATAAGACGTTTCATTTATTTACTACCTCCTGTCACAGTGTTGTGGATTATGCCAACATGTTTTAACACATCCGGCACTAAGCCTGCGGGCCTGCACTGGGAGTTGACATCGCAGGGAAACAAAGCTGCTACCCAGCCACTGGGTCAGAAGTCTTTCCTGTGCTCCGAACGTACAAGCCAGAGCAACAGGAGCAGGCTGTGTGCCCCCACAACCCCCCTACCGTGGAGACCTCCCTCATCCTATTTGTGCCTCCTCTGCCTCACTGTGCTTGAAACACATCAGCAAAGTTTATATGTTTCCCTGAGCCAGGCGAGACAGCGGTCCATCTGGCAACCTCGAGCTTAGAGGTGACTTGGGGGCGACTGCACGGCGCGGAAATTACCGCGCGCTACCTTACATTCTCCTCCCGCTCTGCTTTTCCATCTCTGACTGTGGTAAATGCTCAGTCAGTCAGCATCAGAAAACTATTTCCAAGAATTTCGTTGAGGCTTTTCCAACTGTGACTTGACATGGCAGAGTAGGAAAACAACTGCACAATAGCTCACTTATTCGTCAAGTGTCTCATTCGATATTGGACGTCAACATCACACAATAACACTGAGGTAGAAGGCACAGAAAAGAAAATGGCACAAACAAAATGTCTAGAATGTCCTCAAGCTACCTCACTTCTGGATCAGGAGGGTTTCTGGACAATATTTGTCATTGCTTTGTGTTGTTTATTGATTACCAATAATGATATATATACATACATTTGCATAAAGCAATCATATTTGCCCACTCTCATGGTGATAAGAGTATTAAATATTTGACAAATCTCCCTTTGAGGTACATTTTTAACAAATAAAAAATGTGTGGTTAATAATGGACAATCATGGGACTAATCACGTTTAAATATTTTACTTGATTGACAGCCCTAGTTTACACATGCATGTACAGTTACTCTTTCACTATATTGAGGAACAGAGGCGTCATAATGGGCTATGAAGGTCACTGCTACTTATTCAATGCAACACTCCCATGTCACAGACCCCATCGCCAACATTACCGGTGTGTGTGAGGCCCAACCTGCCCACTGGCTTTGACATCTTTTCATCTGAACGATTTTTTTAAAACCATGCTTGTATGGACAGGATTTTTTTGAGAACAAAGTAGGACAAAAGCTGTTTACAAAAATACCTGTGTACATGTGGACGAGGCCTCAATAAATTCACGGTTTAAAATGTTTTACCAAGAGGACTTCCGTTTCCATTCTAAACCAAAGCAGCGGGATTGCAAAGATGTACCCCACAGGATGGGAAGACAGCCGAGCCTTTAAAAGCACTGATTGTTGAATGGAGTGCTGCGGGGCATCAGTTATATATGATGTCTAGACTACCATAACTCACAATTCAATCAAACTGCACTTGATTCTTCTCCAACCTCGCTCCAATCAATCAATTTTCCATAAGCGAATTATGCTGCAGTAGGCCCTGAGGATCCTACAAATCATGCCACTGTCATTAGAAGATGGTTGGGGTTCACATATGTTCAGATATACTGGTGTGTGCATACATGAGTCCACTCAGAGTGCTGAGTGCTTATCTCAAGGCCAATATGTAATCATGTAATTTATCGAAAAACTCTACGGAAAAAGCTAATACACAATTATTCGTAAATTAGACAGAGATTCTCAGTCAGGTGTACACTGATCAGTCAGTGACAAAAAGGGTTAAGGGAAAAATATGTTTTTACTTAAAGCACAGCCGGTAGCACAGCAGCACTGCAGTGACTCAGGGCATCAGAAAAACTGAACGTAATAGTGGTGCTTATGGAGCCGTGCAGCTTTAGGTCTTAATAAAATACAGCCGTTTGTTATGGAACAAGTCGAGGAAATAACATATACAATAGCATTACAAGCCAGCTAAGCTTGACTTGTTTTTGAAACTCATTTCAATGTGTGAGTCAACACAACACTTGCTAATGTACTCTCACTGAAGCAGCTCACTTTACCTCCACCATCTGGTGACACACTTTGACGTCAATGGTTCTTGCTTTTAAAATGTAGGTAGTACAACAGCCGGGAAAGCTTCCCAAGCTTGAATTGTTCACCATTAAGAACCGCTAGTACAGTCAGTACTGAAACAACTGTGGCTCTGTGATGGTCGTGTCTAGATGGTAACCCACAGTTTGCAAGGACTTGCAAAAACTCTCGCGAAGCTCGCTGCCCAACAACTTACTCTAACCTTAACCATTGGAGGTCAGTGCATAACCTTAACCATTGAAGGTCAGTGCCGTGGTCAATGCCTAACCTTAACCATTTGAGGTCAATGCCTAACCTTAACCATTGGGGGTCAATGACATGGTCAATGCCTAACCTTAACCATTTGAGGTCAATGCCTAACCTTAACCATTTGAGGTCAATGTCTAACCTTAACCATTAGAGGTCAATGCTGTGGTCAATGCCTAACTTTAACCATTTGAGGTCAATGCCGAACCTTAACCATTGAGGGTCAATGCCTAACCTTAACCATTGGAGGTCAAAGCTGTGGTCAATGCCTAACCTTAACCATTGGAGGTCAATGCTTAAGCTTAACCATTGGAGGTCAATGCCTAACCTCATCCATTGGAGGTCAATGCCTAACCTTAACCATTGGAGGTCAGTGCATAACCTTAACCATTGAAGGTCAGTGCCGTGGTCAATGCCTAACCTTAACCATTTGAGGTCAATGCCTAACCTTAACCATTGGGGGTCAATGACATGGTCAATGCCTAACCTTAACCATTTGAGGTCAATGCCTAACCTTAACCACTTGAGGTCAATGTCTAACCTTAACCATTAGAGGTCAATGCTGTGGTCAATGCCTAACTTTAACCATTTGAGGTCAATGCCGAACCTTAACCATTGAGGGTCAATGCCTAACCTTAACCATTGGAGGTCAAAGCTGTGGTCAATGCCTAACCTTAACCATTGGAGGTCAATGCTTAAGCTTAACCATTGGAGGTCAATGCCTAACCTCATCCATTGGAGGTCAATGCCTAACCTTAACCATTGGAGGTCAAAGCTGTGGTCAATGCCTAACCTCAAACATTGGAGGTCAATGCCTAAACTCAACCAGTGGAGGTCAATGTCTAACCTCAACCATTACAGGTCAATGCTTAACCATACCATTCAAGGTCAATGCCTAATCTTAACCATTCAAGGTCAATGCCTAACCTCAACCATTAGAGGTCAATGTCTAACCTCAACCATTTGAGGTCAATGTCTAACCTCAACCATTAGAGGTCAATGTCTAACCTTAACCATTCAAGGTAAATGTCTAACCTTAACCATTCAAGGTCAATGCCTAACCTTAACCATTAAAGGTCAATTTCTAGCCTCAATCATTCGGGGTCAATGCCTAACCTTAACCATTGGAGGTCAACGCCTATAACCTTAAACATTTTGCAGGAGTTTAGCAATTTGCGGGGTACCATCGAGACACGACCCTCTGTGACACACATTACAGTTTAGGTGGCCTATGTCGGCCATCAGGAAAGACTGGATATCTACAAAATATGCTTCTCAATATCCTCTAAAAGCCAGTTATTCCACCATATGATGCTCTAATGTTTTGTCGGAGTGAGCAAGAGTAAATGTGTTTAGAGGGTACTCACTGCCTTTATATTGTAATGGAGTGGCCAACTAATTGCTGAAAACGGTGAAGGTCATTCACCATCTGTAAGCCATTTTTCGGTGCGGCTTCATTTGCCAGCTTTTTATTCATTGAAAAACAGCAATCATCATTAGCTAACTTTATACATTGGCTCCGAATAACTAACATAACACCTGGATAATGAGCAAGCAGAACATGTCTTACAATGGGATTAACACAATGCCTATAGCTCATGAAGCTACCAAATGCAACATGTAGCACATTACCATTGCTGCCGTATGCTTTCCATATGAATATAATGCTAATCATTAATATTGTTGGTTGTTCTTTCTAATGTTAAGTTGCTATTGTGTGTGTTATGCAAAAATATTTCTTCTGGTGACATTTGCAAATTGAGTTTTCTTGTGGACAATAAATAGCAATCCCTAAATATTGCACACTTAATCTATTTCTAGAATTTGCATTCACATGTATAGAATATATGGACCACATGAATAATTCATAGTGTTGCTTGAAAGTCCCTGCTCCATTTACTGCTGCATTACAAATGTGGGCTCAGGTGCCAAGCAACCATCTTCAATATTAGCCAATGTACTAGTTGACATTCATGTGGGCCCCTACTAAACCAAGGGCACGAGGCTTTAAATCATTGTCGAAGCTTGACACGGACATGCACACATAACTTCTGACTCCACTCTGTTGGCTAGAAGCAACAGCAGATGATCCAGGCTTAAGTTAGACAAATAACTCCCCGTCACTCCCGCGTGACCCCCAATCAGCTCCTGGCTGCTTTTGTCAATATCCGGTTCTTCTGTTCCCACTTCTGAGTTCGTCCCTCCATCTTGCTCAGCTCTTATCTCTCTCCGCCCTTTATTGCCCTCCTCAGCTGAGTGCTGCTGGTTGGATTGAGGAGTGCCACTGTGACTGATGTGGTATCGACAGACTATTAGTCTCACTAGAGTGTGGAGTGTCCACCCGACGCTAATAATCAAAATCCAATTCTTTTTCATTGTGTCATTTGGCGAAAAAGGGGATCATGCTTCCATTTTACCCGAGTGCCCTAGCCTCTGGCTTTCAGACTGTATATAATAAAAAAAAGCAGTGTCATTCGAAATGACCTAGACAAAGAGCTGACCTACCCACCAAATTGACCACTGCTGTCTATCAGCTGCAATCCTTCCACCCCGTATCAGGCTGACACACACACACACAGCCAGCCACTGAAGCACTAACATGTCAGCATAATGAAATTAGACAGCGTAGTTTGTGACGCTGCATTGTCCTTGTTCATTTGTGGCACCATTCCCACCCCACGCGGCCTCCTCACCCTTTCCAGAGCTGAGCGACCAGGATATTGCTAATCGCTCACAATAGAGGGATTAGCAGGCGAGGACAATGGGGGTCTAAATGTCAGAGCCCAGCACCTGCCTAAAGCCCCCTCTGTCGGACAACAGTCAATGGGCAGCAGGCGGCTGGCAAACTGCGAAATGTTGCTTGTTGATAACTGCGCGGAGGGGGGGCGGAGCTGGAAGGCCTCCAGAGAGGACTAATACATAAAGTCCATCCAAGCACAGTCTACTTTTTAATTAGGACATGGAACTGAAGCTTATCTTTCCACAGCAATGAAACCTCATTTTTCATTTTCTTCACTGCTTCTTTGTTTTGTCATGGTTTGTAAAAGTTTAGGCATTAGAAGCAACTCTGAAGTAAGGACTTTATGCATTATTCAATGGCACAGTTAAAGTGAAACCTCAAAGAAATGCGAGATAAACAAAACTAGAAGTGTGAAGCCTTCCTAGTGACCCCTAGAGGCAGTGTTCAGGAAAAACACAAGAAATAGTTTCCAATAGAATAAACACACTGAGGATTTTCATATTCTTCATGGGTCCAAATACTTTGGCTCAATCCAAAGAGGACCTGAACAAAATCTAACCAAACACTACGTGCACAAATCTTGAAAAAAAGGGACTCGATTCAAAAACATAGTCGACCAGAACAGACCCAAATAGAGAGAAGTCATACACCAGTAGCAGCACGATCCTCCACCAGTTAAACAGCAGACACGTCATTTTCCTGCACTTCACAGTTCACGCTTCTTGCTTCACCTCAACACATTTTTCTGCTGTGATGATTAGACGACACCCCATGATCCAAGCTGATAGGGAGTCAGCTCGGATCCACTTCAGTATGAGACATATTGACACAGACACCAGACCTGGGGTAAGACAACGGGATCCAGACCTGATTAAACTAAATATAATTTGGTCAGATTCCAGACCTCGGACACTAGGAGCCATATGAACCGCATTTGGGATAACAATTTAAAGTGTATCCTGAAGGCTGCACCAAAAATCCCATGATGCCTTCCTCTTAAATGTCTAGACGTCGTTTCATTATGTTCCTGTTCATGTTGAGGTGTTTTTGCTTGCTCATGGTCTTATTTTTGCTTTTCTTCAGTCGCTGTTGCTCCATTAATTTGTGGCTTCGCCTCAAGCCAAACAACACACAATATTACAGGTCCAATTTAACCGGCAAGGTGCAGGACTTGAGAAAGCAAATTCTGCTCAGTGCCACTGGTATAAAAATCATTGTCTCATAATGGCTGGCTCTCAGGAGAAAGCTGGCATTCTTCGACGGTAGGCTGTTTTCAAAACACGGGCAAAACTGTTAAGAGAAATATTGAATTTAGTGCTTTTCATGGTTTACAAACTTGCAACAAAGGACAAGGACGTCACTTTCAAAGAAGTATCACTTCTGTTTCTGTCTCCTCATTTTCCTGCATAAATCTTTGAAAGATGACCAAAATTGGCCTTGGCACATGATGGTAATTTTCTCACCAGTGCCATCCAAAGCACTCCAAATTCATCCTGCTTTGCTGCTTCGCTTATGGTGCAAGTGCCTCTTACTGCTCAGCAATGCTTGTCCTAATCTTATCAGTGCATGCAGCTCTCAGCCAGCCAGAAAACCTCAATGCCTGCTCTCACCTTATGATCAATGGAGATCACTTCATGGGAAAAATAGAAAAATCCACCAAGTCTGTTATCATGTGAAGGCGATACAAAAAGGGGTTGAGGAGTACCATTTCTTCTAAATTCTTGACAAGTGGGACTATGCCACCATCACGAGGTGTCACGACAGACAGACCAGGGAGGACAGGCCGAGGTGCCTTCAGTGACCCAATAATATGGAGAATTAGCTTGGTGAAAATATGAAAAGTATTCCAAGTTGAATGCTGTGTCATTGTCAAAGGGACTTGGTTGTATTCTTGACAATCCACAAAATAAATGCAACATAATGTGACACTGCATTTATTATTGCTGAACCTGAAACAAATACAAAACAAACAGAAGTAATGTAAATGATAAAATTCAAAGGTAGAGGCTTCTTGAGGTGGCACTTATCACACAACATATTCCGAAAGTTTTGTATGGAACCAAAGACTGTATATAAGAAGTGGACGTAGTCACCGTGACGTCACCCATTGATTTATGGACTGCAATCACAAGGTAGCCACGCCCTAAAATATCAGACTTCATTTGCAACCAGAGGAGTCGCCCCCTGCTGGCTGTTAGAAAGAATGCAAGTTTAAGGCACTTACAATGACTCATTATCAGACTGATCAGGCTTGCTATTCTGCACCAATATTGACGCACAAACTGTGAAGTTTGTCGCGCTATGAAGGCAGACAGGTCAATAAAAATCTAATGAATGAGTCAATGTGTAACATGCCAATCGATGTAAGTGTTGTGAGATTAAAGGTCAAAGTAAGCCCACGGTATTTAGAGCCATCTTCTGGGAACTATGACCATCAGCAAATCATTTCATGTCCAGTGTTCAAGGGAAAAATGTTCGTATTGCATTGGCAAAAAAAATGTTTTGCACCATGAATAACCATTCTTGTTCATTCTGACCTGTTGTCATGATCTCTTTATTAGAACCTGCTACTGTCGAGGCAAAAATATCCAATAGCTGCACACAGAGTGCGACCGCAAGCAACATTAATTCACTTTAACATGTATTTGTATCAAGATGTTAAGACCCTTTTCAAAGAGACTGTATTAATATATTACCCAGGTATGCCTCTTCTGTGGCTTCTAATACTGAAAAGGTATTTAAATCAATGTTCTGCAGAATATCTTAATTCACCCGTAAGCCTAAGACCTTTCTCCAAAACACGCAGAGGCCATGTAGTCCAATAAAGATGACTGGAGGGATCAACATGTTGCCCTCACGACTTTGCCCCCTCTGCTCGTGTCTACCAGAAGAAAATCACCTCATGAAATTCATGAATTCATATCAATGAATTCATTAAGTGATGAAGAGAGCATATTAAGATGCCCACCACCGATGACCCCGGGACAACTTGAACTATTTAATCCTGCTTCACTGAGGTGATCGTTTGGGAATAGCACATGCAATACTTAACAAATGCAGACCATTAATCTTTCTTGTTGAAGACCCTGCAGCCCAGTTGTTTTATTTTCTTCAAGCACCTTTGTTCTCAAAAGCAATGTTCAGCACAGTAACACACAAAATAAATTAAACGCCAGACCACCACAAACAAAGCAGCCGTGGGCTAGTAAAACCCATTGTACATGTGTAGGACAACTGTCTTATACAGTAGCATTAAGCCTAGACGAGGTCAGGCAAAGATCTGACCCAGTTTAGATCTTGTAGCAGAGCCTGCACACTAACCACCATTTACTATTTTTAGCACGAAAGAATCACCACAGGAGTTTGATTCTAAGTGAGCTTCTTCGTCATATTTCAGAGTATAAGGGCGCCGTCATTGACACTCATCACTTTTTAATTACCTGCTGAACTTAAGTGAAGTTGACACCTTCATAATAAGCCCACGTGTCCTGGGAGCTCATTTGACACAGTGATAATGTGTCTGGATAATATGATTAGCTGTCTAAACAGTCACCTGTCTATCAATCACACCGATTCACATCAAAGTATCCTACTGGGACTGTTTGAAAGAAGAAAGAAAAAGACTAATGCTTTTATGCAAATTGTGATTGTAACATCTATTAATGGCTTTTAAACTAGTGTTAATGAGGAGCAGTCATCTCTAGTTTGCATCAGAAAGACAGGTTTAGGGTTAAAAACAGGTGACCAAGCTTCAAGAGTCAAACAAATGCTCGTGCTGAGGAAAAGAAAAAAACCCCTACAGAGGATTCACAATTTAAATATTCGCATAACAAAGAGAGCCGAGGATCAAGTCGTATCTACACATCACAAATAACTCAGAACAGATGGAGCAAAGGATTATGGGAGGGTTTTTTGGGGGAAAAAACAACGTCAACGAAACAAAGCAAACTGCAAAACAAGAACATCCCTCTTCTATTCTGAGATAAAAACTACACTGTTGATCACCCAATTTCCATGTAAAGGAGGCAACCTATCAAGGGCCCCCGAGCATTTGTCTGGAAAACTGACGTGGCTGACAGAGAGGAAGAGAGGGATGGGGGAGAGAGGGAAAGGCTGACTGATGGGTTATGCGGGCCCCCCTACTGTCTCCCTGCATGTACTTAGGAGCTGCCAAACCTTGTGTGATATTAATGTCATCTGCCTTTTGTAATTTGACTTGGGAGTTCAAATCTTGTCTCGGCTTTGCCTCTCTCATGTCTGCGGGGTCTTACATCTCCCACGAAAAAAGAGAAAAAAAGAAAAAGGAAAGAAGAGAGAGGCTTGTTGGGCTTCAGTTTCGAGCAGATGTCAGATGCACCTCACTTCCTCCTATAAACTGGGATGAGTCTGCTTCTTGCGGGAGGGAAAAAAAAGGTCATTTGGCAGCGCTCTCGGCAATATTTCTTGCGTAGGAAGTGGTAAATGGGAGCCTTAACTCACAGATGGCGTGGCACACACTTTGGTGAGAGTCATAAACCGACTGCTCCCACTGAGGGATTTGTTTGTGTCAAACACCTGATACACGTCCAGGGTGTCTTTGATAGATACTGACAGTGGCCAGCGAACGCAAAGTGCTCATGCATGATATAGTAATTTAGACGTGTGAGTAAACATGCCAATCAACTCAGATTTATCTCAGATAAGAACAATAGTTAATACACCATGCACTAGTATTGTAGTATAGTATTAGATTTACTCAAGTACTGTATGACTAATGCTACCAGCAGCTCCGGCCTGTTGCTTACAGAAGCTATCCATCAACTGGATGTTCCAGGCTCTAGCCCTCCCATCCTGCGCCACTGTGGTTGACCCTGACCTCCGACCTTCCCGTGGAGGACGGCATCTGTTGAAAACTGCTAAATCATTAACAGATCACATTACATGTTTTTACGAGGGACCCTATTTCACCTCCCCTTCTTCTATTCTGCAGCCCAAACTCAACATTTAGACCAGTTCACTAATGACATGAGAGGTCCGGCAGCGTGCCCTTTACACTGGATTTCCATATTCTGATTCATGTTTTTGGCAAGTCCTCAAATGAGCCCGCGTGCCCACACAAAGGCTTAGGAACATCAAAAGAGCCCAGCTTCCGCCCTCAGATAAATATCTTAGCCCGTGAGGTAGGGGGTGAGCAAATAACACGAAAAAAGCAGACGAGCCAGAAGACGTTGGGTGAGATTTTGAATTATGCACCGAGCCGGTGTGGAGGCGAGCTCCCGATGCACAATAACAAGAGGAGCCTGAGTTAATGGCTGGAGCCAGTGGATTGAATTTCTGAAGATAGTGGCACCGGCTATCAATTTTGGCCCAGATAATCAATACGAAATATGACCTCCGTGTTACTGCTCTGCCCTGAGAGTGGGTTTTCCAAGTACATCAAATCCGTTTGAAATATCCCAACATACAAATAAGCCGAAATGTGGATTTTATTTTGCCAGGAAAGCACAAATAATCTTTTTCCAGCAATTTGAGCAGCTGCCTTGCAGTACTCAGGGGCTCACCGCAGGAATGAACGGAAAGTAGAACACATTATCAAAGTCCCATGACCTTGTCTTTAATAATAAGAATAATGTTTCATTTTCTTGGATCAGATAGAAAATATTTCTAACCCAGTTTTTGGCTGAAAGAAAGCCAATTAAGTCATTTCGTTTTTATCTGTACGACCTCAAGTCTTGAGGTGACTACCATAAAATGATTTAAATCTAATATCTTGACCTTTTGAAAGGCATTCATAAAAAGGTCACGTTTTACTGGGCAAATATTCTCATTAATGAAAAGGTTGTCTTATTAGAGCAGGTGGGATTGACCTAAAGATGTCAGATTTCTTAAAATGAAAGGGCAAATAATTCCTACAATGCTATCTGTATATTTAGAGGCAATGCACAGTCTGCATTGCAAATGTGATATCCTATTCCTGATGAGAGTACACGATGCAGCACAGGTCAACAACAAGTAACTTTCCCTTGTACGTGTCGCACTGGAAGACTTGCAACATGCCTGAAATGAAGAAACTCTGAATGAACAGAATTTAAAACAGATGAGACCAAGAGGCTAAGTAAAGAGTGTTTGTGTATCTCTGTGCAGCTGGTGCCTTTATTTACATATTTACAGCTGAGTAAGCATATTTTCCAGCTTGTGGGACACAAACGCAAAAAGGAAAGTCAAGAGAAAGTTGTTGCAGATTCTTAGCAAGCAACTTCATCTGCTGCAATTTGTTTTGTTTTTTTGGGAGAGGGATCCATTTTAATATGTGTAAGGCATACACTACATACAACTCAGGATGCGTCACTCACTATATATGTTAAAGCAATCTGTTAATGCTGATGCAACAAGGCTTGGCAGTTCTCTTTTTTTGGGAGGTGGAGCAATATATCAAAAAAAGTGACTGCTGTGAAATATATCTTTCCCATCATAATGATACTCCAAAACATAAATTGGTGCTTGATGTTGTTTTTCCTCACATTTCTCAAACTCAGATCATAAATATGCAATTCACATGCAATTCTCTGCAACAAATTACAGTCAGTTGTTTTATTAATTAAGTAGTCATTTGTCTTCGTGTATAATAACCTGCCAACAGCAGCCTTTTACAGAGGGGAATTCAGCAGCAGTATGTTGTTTGTTAGTGTTTGTTTAGCTACAGTAGCTCACCGAGTCAGGCTGGTCTCATACATCGTTCGTAGCTATACCTACAAAAATTAATGCTATTTAACTGAATGTATTTAATCCACGTAATCGTGACCTAGGAAGTATAAAGAGCGACAAACGCCGCGTAGGGAGGAGGTCGGGGTGGATGGCTGGGTCTAAAAACAGCATGACTTTCGCCCTGGAGACCGGCGTTCATGTCCCGTATGAAACCAGAAGTCAGCGTTGATTTATTTGTCACGTAACTTCCGTACTTAAGTAACGCCACTTCCGGAGTAATTTTAACCCAAACCGCAATCTGACCAAAGATTTTCATTGCCAATGACTGATTTGCTGGAATTGACAAATGACAAATAAAGAACCTTGAACTTAAGGTATCAATAACAACAATTAAAAAGCGACACAAATATAGAATAAATATATCAAAGTAGTGATATGGACATTCTCCTGTTTTGTATCGACGGCGTATTAGGGCCATTGTAGTTAAAAAAAATAAAATAAAATTACGGAGCTGGGGGAGGGGGTAATATTCTGAGAAAAAGATTTAAATCCTAAATTTCGGAGAAAAAAACGTGCATATTCTCTGAGATTAAAGTGGAAAATTTACGAGAAAAAACTCACAAATTTGTGAGATTATGAAGTCATCATTTTTAAAACTTTAATCTCGGAGAATATCAGAGTTTTTTTCTCGGAAACTTACAATGTTTTTCTTCCTAACCCCCCTCCCAAGCAGGCGGCGGCAAAGTGAATCTCCTTCATGAAACCTATGAAATATGACCTTGTGACAAGATGGTACCTTCTGTCCCACACAGTCCATCAGTGGGTTTTATTTTTAGGTGCCTTAAATGGAGTGAAAAAAGATTGAAAAGTACCACTAAAGGTGAAGGGGGACACAGTGCAAGCATCAGTCCCTAATGGCTCTCATGTAGTAATTCAAAGAGCGGAGAGCAGGAGCCCGGAGCCCCCGGGGGCCCGGCTACCGGGTAAACACTCTGCAGGTAATGGCACTGCAACAACTCAATGGCTTCAATATCATTGTACCTCTCTTGCTGAAGCATTCGGGATGATGGCGGTGATGAGGTCGGAAAGTAATCAGCAACTCGCCATCCAAATTTAATCCCTCATTCTCTGAATATTCCTCAGGTGCTGCTTTTTGCATTGATAAGAGGAGAATGAAATCATCATTTACTGAAGGCTTTCTTTCAGGCTTTTCAAAATAAACAGTAGAGGTTTGGCGTTAAAGTGGCGTCAGTGCAGCCGCGGTGCGGAGGGGCCGATAAGTTATATGCTTTTCTAGAAAATGGAAATAAATAAGTCAACAGAACAAATGTTGTTTTGATGAAGTGACTTGCATGCAGTCTCTTCTTCGCCTAAGCTCTTATTTCGCATGACAAGACTTTGCTGACTTTCTCAAGAACCAGTGACATTTTAAAAGCCTTGACCCCCCATGTCGGTTGCACTACTGTTATTTGTGCATAAAAAAACACCAAGGACCTCATAGCTCTCAGTATGGATACTGTGGTTCAGATTCCATTATGCACTTTGGGACTTGAGGTCGAAAGCTTCAGAGAACAACTAGATTTCAGAAGGCTTAACTGCTGAGTCGGCCAAAATATTAACGCAGTTTTTCAGTCAGTTATGACCAAGATATGACCGTCAAATGTTTCATAAGTAGATATCATCTCCCATATTAGGAGCTTGGTAAAATCATTACATCTCAAATGAGTCTTCATAGGCAGGATTTATGGTGCATGGTAATGAACCACAAAACAGCGATCTCTAAAATAACTTTGGTTTCACAAGCCTAGGAATGACAGGCATGCTATTATCATTTCCCGCCTAACAGAAAATTGAACAAATAAAACATGATTAAATATAGCTGTGAGCAGCCATTAGCAGTGTCTCGAAGCCCACAGGGCAAACCGTCTGACAGTGAGACGACGTGCTGCTACATTCATCAGTTTGACAAAGTTCTGCATCTCAAAGTTACAGGATTTTGCAGGTAAACTGGTACTGCAGGTACTGCTGCTGTTTTTAAAAAGATTGCCAATTTGACCTGATAGCAGATTCAGACTGATCAGATGTGGTCTGACACCTGGAGGCCCAAAGCGAGCTGGGCTGAAAGTCGGTGCCTCTGGAATACAACTGCTTTAAGCTGAAGTCGGCGAGATTGGAGCAATTCTGATTAAAAAAAGTTATTTCTATAAAACGGTCGCTATATCGTGACAGTAGTGCATGAAACAGGTAACCTGAAAAACATCATGTTCCTCTGTGTCCTCCGGTGCTCCTAACAGCATCTGCAAGATTTCACAGAGCGGAGGAAAACAAGCAGTAAGAACTGATCTGAGGTCTGCTGTTCAGCTGCCGTCTATGAGAGCCGGCTGTCAATCACTCGCAAACTCCGACCAAACGGTCAAACTAGGCAGCGCTGATCAAATATGAATCAATATTCTGTTACGTTAATGCCTATTTCTCTCCTCAAATGTTCTCAGAATCATCTTGTAGTGCACGGTTTAGCTGTAAAATGAGAACTTAACTTTTGCCCAATGACGCCAAAAATATACTGCCTACTGCCACTTTAAAGGGAGACACTACAGGTTAATGTGTAAAAGCCAATGAAGCATTATTTTATGACTTTTGTGCTAATTTTCATACATTTCCAGAACAGAAATGTGAACATTGGATAAAGCCAGGTTGAAAATTCTCATTTCATTCTGTTGACATATTAGAGTCAAAGGTTTTTACAGAGAGAATTTCTCTTTTTATCCCTCCATAAATCAGAAAAAGGCTGTCAACATCCATAAAAAAAAATCCATTTACGCCATGTTTTTAGGAATAAAATGTTGTATAAATCAGGCTATGAATGATATATGAACAAACCCCTCAGTAAAAACATTCAGAAAATAGATAGGAATGAAACTTGAAAGTTTGGTGGATGTAAGTGCTGCTGAAATGGAGATTTCTGGCTCAGAGTATCAGAGAAAACTCATTTTGAGAAAATAGCCTTTGAAGATATGGATTGTAAATTTCATACATTTTGAAGACAGGTGAATAGGGTACAAATGTTAACTAATAGATATCTCCATGAAACTTCCCCAGCTGATTACTGACATTAAGACAGTTCTTTTTTGTATTACAAGTTTTCTGAAATGTTATGTTTAAATATGCAAATGAGGAATTATCTAACATATGAAAAACAATGTTTTCGCCTGTAGTGTCTCGCCTTAAAGTGGATAACATCTCTCAGACATTTCTTAATATAATGCAGCCCAGTACAATAACACAATAGTCTATGAACCTCAATCTTTTCTATAACAGGATAAAAACCTCTCTGACACAGTCTGAATAAACTCCACAATGGTAATATTCCCTGCAAGGCTATATTTGATTACATTATTCTATGCAGGCATGTAATGTAATCTCCATACTCTATATGCATTGAGGACTAGCTTTAACTTTGCAGCATTATGTCTGCATATTAAGAGGAATTTTTTTACACACAAGACCTGCTGGGCCTTTTTGCTTCCCTACTGTACACAAACATCATGAGACACTAACTCTCTTAGCTTGTCCATTGTGTAGGATGGTACGTGACATGGTGCAATGTTTTCCTGAAGGTCATTTGGTAGATATTATGACGCAGATATGGAAAGAGCATTTTGTATTGGTATATTTGTGATGAATCTCCAAATATACTAGACAGTGCAGGAGGTTGAAACAAACACTAATCCCTTTAATTATAGAATACTGCAAATACCGCAATGTACAAATTATCATTTATTTGCAGAGAGAGCATTAGTGTCTCATTGTATTGGTCATTTTTTGTACTGTTGACAATATAGTCAGGCATTACCGCTGTGAGGGATGAATGCATCTTATTATTATTATAGCTGCAGTTTTACACTTTTTCTTTCTAATATTAAAACAAATGAACATATTGTACATCATCACTCCCTGTCTGTTAGTGTGTCCTGCTAATAGCATGAGGACAGTTTTGGGGTGTGTAAAGCATTTACTGGTGTTGAGGCCAGGAGTGAACTGGTGATGCTCCTGGCCATAGAGCAGTTAAGTCTCTGCAACAAAGACGGAGGAGAGCAATAAAAACAAAGAAAAGCTCCACATTGTGGTCATTAACATGGGAAGCATCGATGTTTATCTTTTACTTTATTTATTTTTTATTGCAGATTAGCCGTGTTTTTCGACTCCTTCAGCTAGTGTGATAGCTTTATGGATTCTGCACTGCTCAGCCTCCGGCTACGTGCTCTTTCAAGGTACACAGCTAATCAAGATGAGTGTCGTGGCAGGTCCGTGATGAACCGAGTGGGAGGATGCGCAGACGATACGCTTCTGTCTGAGGAAGACAAATTATGCATTTTTTTTATTCTTAAAGGGTCAGTTGACATAAAGAAAACACAAGTGTTTTTTCTAAGTAAAGTGACCGTTTGTGTATGGTTTCAGTGCACGTATTGTGAGTACATTGTCTCTATGTTTTGCTATAGGTCACGGTATTGTTTTATATAACAGGTCTGTGCTTTGTGCATGTTCCAGAAACAGTTACTCTGGATATAATCAGCTGGTTTGAAGGAAAGAGACTCTCCGGATGCTCAGTGACACCAGGAGAGACATTATCCCGGTGAGATAAAGGTATGTAAGTAAAGTTTATTTAGTACAGCACCTTTCATAGAGAGAGCTAGATCATAAAGTGCTTCGCAAGAATAAAAAAATATAAAAATGAGACTGTAAAAGAGTAAAAGAAACAAACAATAAAACATAAGCAACGACAGACAATAAAAATGCACAAAATTACAAAGACAGCATGAGGCGACGCAAAGGCCAGCGCTGTATCTCTCCTCTCCACTGAGGTGCAAGCGGCCACATATTACAACCGTGGCGAGCAGCCAGATGCCACATTTCAGCTGAGTGAACATTTAAAAGCATCTTTTTTTAATTAAAAGGAAAAACATAAATTAGAAAAAATTAAAAGCATCACCCAATAGAGAAATTAAGTACCTCTTGTGACACATTATTTTTGCTGAATGTGGTTAGTGGAAGTCGAGTATTAATTAACACTTTTTAGACTTGATTTGATTTGATAACTTTAAGTGCCACATATTTACTGCACACTATTATTCTGGTCCCAGTCAACAGTTCTCATGGCGATGGCAAAATATAGTAATAATAATAATAATAATATGAGAAAAAACATTGTCTTGTACTCCACTGTTCATCTCCACTCAATACTGATTTTAATATTTGGGAATTAAAAACAAACAAACTATCGCCCAATATATAGTTTTTTAAAACGTAAAAAAACAATCCTGATATTAATCCCTACGATATTGTTTTTATTTTATGAGCTCTTACCACGATACATATGAGCAACGGGACATTTTATAGTTAAAAAAATCTACTTGTCAGAGCTCTCTTGTGGGCAAACGATGTCACTGCGGCACTGTTTCTAAATTATTTCAAACTAGGGCGGTCAAAGTTAACGCGATAATAACGCTAATTAGTTTTAACGCCACTAATTTCTTTAACGCATTAACGCAATCTATATTTCGGAGGTTGTAGTGGGCTCAGTTTTTAAGCTATAGAGTGAAGATACTGGCATAATGTGAAACTGGAAAACCTAAAGAATCTATTGCTACCAACTTGACCTCTGACCTCAAGATATGTGAATGAAACGAGTCTCCCCCTTTACAGACATGCCCACTTTATGATAATCATCATTGGGGCAGTCATAGTCAAGTCAGCACACTGACAGCTGTTGTTGCCTGTTGGGCTTCAGTTTGCTATGTTATGATTTGAACATATGTTTGATGCTAAATGCAGTACCTGAGGGTACTGGACCATATTTGTCATTTCTTTATGTTGTTAATTGATTTACAAATATTAAATATATACATACATTTGCATAAAGCAGCATATTTTCCCACTCCCATGTTGATAAGAGTGTTAAATACTTGACAGATTTCCCATTAAGATACATTTTGAACAGATACAAATTAAAAAGATTAATCGCGATTAAATATTTTAATCGATTGACAGCCCTATTTCATACATAGCATTAGTTTCTCTTTAACAGAAATAGCACAACATTTATTCTTTATTAAATGCTTGCAGCACCAGCACTTACACCTGCTCTGAAAATGCAACAATACGAGTTCAATTTTAGTAGAGACTGTGCACATGAGTACTGACAGCACGCTGTCTTTTAAACACAATTAAGCTGCCGAGGGAGATAAATAATACCTCAAACCTCATACTTTAGCTTCAGACATATCTAGCTGATCTGAAAAAAAAAGACATGACTGAAATTACTATGATTAGTACTATTGATGTAGCAGAAACCACATCTGCAATATCACTGATTATGTTGTTGGTAATGATCTGTTCTCGCTGTGGTAAAGCCTTACACATGATTTCAGGGCTCAGACAAATAAAGTTATTATTATATCTGAATTAAGTTTTTGATGTTTGAATAGAGTGAAGGAAAAAAACTTTCGCTCTACATGATAAGTGCAAAAACAGGCTGTACTTTCTTTATGCATTGTAATCTGTGCTTGAGTGTTCCTTCTTACACTTTAATGTCTTATTATCATGCACTACGAGAGATCCGACATCCCTTTTGTTAGAAAGGCAGAGTTTGAATGAATCTATAAAAGGGGCTTATTGCAAAATTGAGTATAAAGATATGTGTGCTTTTTTATTTTCATATATTCATTTTTTTTTTCAAGTATAATCCTAGATTTGAGTTTATTCTTTCATAGACTCAACAGCTCACACTTTAAACTGATCAGAAATTCATTTCCCAACAAGTAAAAAAACGTTTTCTGAGAAGCCGCGAGTGGGAAGAATATTGGAGAGTTTATTGAGTGCTTGCATCATCCTCTATTTCACCCACCTGCACCGAAAACATGTTCCCCTGTTGATGTGATTGTGTCTCATAACCTCATCTTTCACTGTGTCAGCGACTTCTTTACAGGCTGGGGAGTAAAATGCATACACTATCCCGGGGACTTGTTTTGTGGCATAAACAGAACAATGACTGAATCACTTCCATGTTATATTTACAAGGCACATTTACAGTCTTGTTTTTCTTTGAAGACCAGGCCAAGGTTTTAGCTTTGATGGAATATTTTGCCATCTGCATTCAAATCTGTTCACTGTGAACTATAGTAGGTTGGTATAGCAGAGAGCTTAGGAGGAGAGGAAGTTCTACATTTTACTTTAAATTGAGTACGTTAAAGAAGAAACAAACTCAGAAACACCGGTGAAATATACTCTGCTTCACGGGAAAAAACACACCCAAGTCTGGCTACTCACAGTCAGAAACACTGGTGAAATATACTCTGCTTCACGGGAAAAAACACACCCAAGTCTGGCTACTCGCAGTCAGAAACACTGGTGAAATACACCCTGGTTCACTGGAAGAAAACATACGCAAGTCAGACTACTCAACATCAGAAACACGGATGAAATACACTGGTTCACAGGAAAAAACAAACGCAAGTCCGGCTACTCGCAGTCAGAAACACCGGTGAAATACACTCTGGTTCAAGGGGAAAAAAACACCCATATCTGGATAATTGCAGTCAGAAACACCGGTGAAATACACTCTGGTTCATGGGAAAAAAAACACACCCAAGTCCAGCTACTCACAGTCATAAACACGGATGAAATACACTCTGGTTCATTGGAAGAAACAAACGCAAGTCCGGCTACCCACAGTCAGAAACACTAGTAAAATACACTCTGGTTCAAAGGAAAAACACACCCATGTGCAGCTACTTGGGGTCAGAAACACAGGTGAAATACACCCTGGTTCACTGGAAAAAAAGATACCCAAGTCCGACTACTCACAGTCATAAACACGGATGAAATACACCCTGGTTCACGGGAAAAAAAACAAAACAAGTCCAGCTACAAGTGGTTAGAAACACGTGTCAAAGTTCACAACCCCTCTCCCTCATCTTCAGTTAAGGTCAGACTACCAGCCTTCATATGGGGTTAATGCTTCAAAATAAAACTGCGTGTCATGAGTTCAGCAAGTGTACTAGAAAATCTCAGCTGACTGAACCACACAAACAAGCACAGATTCAGTTCGACAAAATCAAATATGTCTGAAATTCAGGGGGAAAAAAGTATTTTAGTGTTTTGTGAGGCCAGCCCTTGACTCTGGTCTAATCTGCTTAAAAATAGTTTATTGTGATGACCTTTACTGTTGCCTAAATGGTCTTTCTGGAATATCACCGGGTAAATGACAGGAATAAACAACAGACATGTCTCCCATACACTGTACACAATCAAATATACCAATGACTTACTGCTTTTCAAATAGCTGTTTTTTGTTTTTATTGTATTACGTACAGAGAGAGTACCTCCAGCTTATTACAAGTGCACTTAAGTTGCCATTATTGTGCAGGTATTCTATATCTGAACGTTTGCCGGCTGGGTATCGTATTGCATGAGCAGTCTTCATTATCAGATAACAATTGCTGGTAAATGGTAACAAATAGAGAGCCCGGTGAGTGGAGATGAGGCTGGATAAGATATAATAAAGTTATACGGGCTTTGTGCATTCACGACTGATTCAATTACAGCCTAATGTTCTAGATTACCCAGTCTGTGATCAAATAAAAAGAAGAACCACTTTCCAATAAAAGTACACCTAGTCCCGTCTGTAATTGCGATGCATTCACTGTAATTAAGCCTATGGTTAAATGAGGTGGTGTACAATGAGCCTCATACATGCTGAACAGCAGTGTAATGACAGTACCACAGTGGAAGGCTTCCTTTTGTTCCGTCGATGTATGAGAGCAGAAATGAGAATCTTGCCAATTTCCTAGACATTGTTCATGCAGCACGTGTCGAGCATCGACTCGCACTGCCTTCAGTTCTGTAAATTGCATGAGATTGATGGGTGCGTGTATGTGTGCAAATGAAAATGTGAGTGAATTGTCGAGTGCGCGAAGGAGTGCATCAAACCGTGCCACCGTCTACAGAGTACAGAATCCATAGATGGCCGCCGACGCTGATACAGGATTATCCTCTGGTGGATTTCCACATTATACATCTCATCTGCTTCTGCAGAAGCCATACTGCACAAAAGCAAGCTCAAGCTAAACAAACTGATTGCTCAAGCAGGGACCCCATAGGCTGGATAACCATCTATTTATCTTCCATAATAGGAGGAGAGACTTATTGGCTTTCAGGCATACTGACATTTCCAACTATTGTGTCTTCAGTCAATAATTGGGCATCCTCCCGAGTAAAATTCAATTATGGACACAAATGGTAAAGCAGCGCTGGGTTGAATATTCCAATCCTTTTACTTAAGTGAAAGCAGCAGTAAGCCAATATAAATGCACCCAATTACAAGTAAAAAATGCTGCATTCAAAATGTTCCTTAAAGCTGTGTTAATCAATATTTTTTAGATGAAAATGATACGAAGTAAAAGGCGTTGCTCATAGTGACGAACCCTCAGAGAACGATCACCATGCTCAGTTCTCCTGGTCTCTACAGAGCCTCTTAGTCATCCAGCCAGCCTAGTTGGTTGTTTTTTTTTTCATTTCTGCCGATAGATCCCCCTAAATACTACACATACAGTTGAGTAAATGTACTTATATTTTCCTTAGAGTATAATCAAAGTATAAGCAGCTTGTTGTTACTGTACAAAATAATGAATTGAAACACTAATTTATATCAAATTCCACTAAATGTCGACATAAAGACATGATGTACAAACCAATTCTTAATCTCTTGACTGCTGTAGTTTTGACATGAACAATGAACTACTACTAACAAATCAAAAGAAATGCTTTAATATATGAAACCATAGTTACGGTATAGCGGTACAGTTCACACCACGCCACCCTGCAGTGACCTGTGACTGCTGGGTTATCAACGCAGGTATAGACAATTTAGAATTAGACTGATTATTAGCTTATTAATATTCATCTCTGCGAAAACACCAGCTGATCCAGGATCCAAAATGTTTTTGTTTTTTTCTGTAAAACATACAAATTGTGACTTTTTATTTTTTATTATTAATGTAAGCGTTCTTGTTCTATTAAAGTGCAAATATTCATCTCCTGTATTCCAAACAAACTTTCTGCAATATGCATCATTATTGTTTTTACTGCTTAGTCTTTCTTCAGTGTATGTTTGTACACACCTGAGCAAAATTAACATGGAAACAAACATCAGCAGCATAGACTGTATAAGAAGTGGACGTAGTCTCCGTGACGTCACCCATTGGTTTGTCGACTGCCGTTTTGAAGCCTTGAGTTCGGCATTTTGGCCGTCACCATCTTGTTTTTTTTCAACCAGAATTGATACGAGAGGGTTAAGCGAAGTACAACCGAACACTGAATAAGACATTTTTTAGGCGACCGAAAATGTTATAATTAACTTTGATGAACTGAAAACACACTGTGAAAGGGTTAAAGCTCTAAGACGAAAAACACGGACAACTCCCAGACCGGACAACGCCGTGGTAACGACCTGTCAATCACAAGGTAGCCACGCCCTAAAGCATCCCCTGCTTTATGGTCTATTTGACTCTAAATGGGACCATAATTTACTAAATGAACATCATGCTGTATTGAAGAAGACTTGAAACTAGCGATTGAGACCATAAACTCATGTTTACAATGTTTACTGAGGTAATAAATCAAGTGAGAAGTAGGCTCATTTTCTCATAGACTTCTATACAATCAGACTTCTTCTTGCAACCAGAGGCGTCGCCCCCTGCTGGCTGTTAGAAAGAATGCAAGTTTAAGGCACTTCAGCATTGACTTCACTTATCAGAGTTGCCCACTGATTAGCAGATCATATTGAAGTCTATTATCAGCATATCCTTATTAGATTCTCCAAATCACCAGACTTCCACAACAATACCTTAGTCTATGGACTGCAATAGTGCAAGATAACATAGGACATGCAAACTCTCCAGACACAGAGCTGAGAATCAAACCGTACAATATGTACATACTAAGTGTCCTCACCAATGAATACTATCTCCCAAACAACCTGTTCTATCTGATTAACACCTGATGTAGCTACATACGGAACATATGTGCTTTGTACATTATGCAATGACGTGATAGGCATCAGAAGAAGCACTTCAACGGCCTGAATGCGAAGCCAATTTATATCTCCCAAAATGAATGCATTTGCAAGGACACCTGCTCAGATGTTGCTTCTTGATTAAAAGTGCCCTGAGGGAAGAGAAATGCACATGGTGTTTTGTTTGGAACCATAAGGTGTTCTCATAGGAAACAGCCACTATTTATGCTGTTGTTTTTTGTATGTAATTCTCTATTGTGAAAGGTGAGACAGTGAAGGCAGCATACTGTGGTTCCCTATTGGCACCACAAGTCCTTCTAATGTTTCATAAGGTTACGGCAAAATGAATCCTATCAGTAATTAGATGATAAGAAGGAAATAAATGAATGATGTGTTTGATAGACACGGGGCATCGTTTAAGGTGCATTAGCGAGATATTCAAGCTTCACAAACTTAAACCACTAAGTGCGAGACAAACAAAGATAGCAGGTTTCTGCTGCATAGAGAAATGAAAGCCGCCTGCTTTCCTCCAATTCTGCGCCACTTTATCCAAAACCTAACCATGTGCATCGGCTGTAACTGCAGCACTGCAGAATAGAGCGGAGGAGAAAAGACAAGCAGCTAGCAAATTAGCACTGGCCATTAAAAGCCTACGTGACATTCATAACAAGATGCTGTAAATCTGTCATATCTGACAGACAGAATATCAGCTGAGGGAAGAAGGGAATAATGATGGTGGGGAGGCGTAATGGTGCTACGCTTCAACTGGTTCCCCTGTTAACTGCTGACTATTCCCTGAATGCCTCGCTGGTTGTTTGCAATGATGGCAGACGTTGAGAGATAGAAGATAGAAGATAACATTCAGCGGTTCCATGTGAATGCCTTTTTGTTGCCTTTTTGTCATTGAAATTTAAAAAAAAATATCCATCAGATACGTTTGTAGTCAAAGACCTGAGTCAAAATGTCACAAAAAAATAAATGTATTTACACTCAGAATGTGAAAGAATAGTCAGCGCCGGGGGATTTATACCATGGACAAAATATTTCAAACTACTTTCAGGATAACACGCATTCCAATACCCATACTACCAGACTATTGAGTATGTCAGGAAAAGATTTAGTGTGCCCAACACATAGTATGTCAAATGCATTATGCCAAAAATACCAGGCCGCCCCTGACCTGCTGAGCTGGGTTTTTCCGTAACAAGGTTGTTTTATTCTGAGCTTTCGCACCGCAAATAAAAGCATCCACTAATCACGTTGTGCAGAACAGGTTGAATTGCTCCTATATTTATTAAACAACAACACAGAAGCTCCTTAGTCCGAACCAGACCAGCAAACTTTATTACTCTTTTCAACCAGCTTCCATTCTTACCTTTCATAACTAGAATGGCACTCGGAGAGCGCAGACCTTCGCACCTCTCTCCGTGCAGCTTGCGCCATCATCCACGTGTATTTTTGTTTATGTTGAGATCAGCTGTATGTAGCGGAGCAGCGTAAAACACTTCATTCAAACTAGACAGAAACAAAATAAAACTCACCTAAACTGTCGTCGTTACTCTTTCCAACAATCACCAAGTGTACTTTGGTCGAACTCAACTGTAATTCCATCGAGTTTAATGTGAAAAACGCTGAATCTACAGGTGTCCCCCCCTCTCTGCACCCCCCGCTCTCTCTGTCCCTCTCTCTGCAGGCAGAAGGAAAGAGGCTGGGTGACGCATCATGAACGCGTTATCAGTTACACTGCGCATGTCCTAAAGCCTGTGGTGTTAATGCACAGGCTGAGCGGAGTTATTACAATCATGATCATGAAAATCTAATGGATTCTCATTGTGCCACACCCCACCCCTCCAAAATATTTAATTTAAATCCATCGCAGACTTTTGGAGTAATCCTGCAAACGCACAAGCCAACAAACAAACCAATGCCGGTGAAAACATAACCTCCTTCCTAGGCCTTCAGCCTCGGCGGAGGTAATAAAAGCCTTAAACATATAATATTCACAGGCAAATATTTTGCATTTTCCTGTCGTTTACTCGTCATGCCCCTCGGTGTGTAAAGGCCTAAAGTGAGATGATTTAACAGTTTTCTTTTGTTTTGCCATCTCACCGAGAACAACCAACTCTTAGAAAAAGGTCGGAGCGACTCTGTGTGATGCAGTGCAGCGCAGGAAAAAACGAAAGATGGAGAAAAGAAAGAGGATGTCAAAGCTTTAACCTAGAGTCATGCTATCTCCTCTTTTTCCTCTTTGTGTGTGTCTACCACACTCTATCGTCCTGTCCACTTTACCAGAGGAAACATAAAAACAATGAAAAGACGAAAGGTCAGCCGGCGGACTTTCCATTCTGTTTGACACACATAATATAGTAATAAAGAATACAGACTTCCATTGTTAACTGGGGAAAACGCATCATATTACATCCTAGCTTCAATTCGGCGGGAGGTTAAAGAGCACAATCTTATTATCCTTTTAGATTTGCGAGTGGTGTAAAATAAAGAAGGCACTCATTGACTGGAGCTGGAAGAGGAGATGAAGAAGGCATGTTCACGCTGCCCACGTAGCATCAATATTTTGTACCTGCCCACAAAGCTCAGCGCCTGTCGGTAAACAAGACATGCCTCCTCATCCTCTCCGGAGGCTCATTAAAATGTGAGTACCGGCTCCCCTTGTCAAACAGAGAGTGCTTTGCTTTTGGGGCCTAACAATCCAATAAATATGATGAACCTCGGCTGGAGTGACCCTGCGCGATGTAGCAAATGACTTCATGAAAGCTGAAATAGGGGAGAGGGGAAATTAGACGGCTGGCATGTCTTTTTGGGCCATCCTTCAACTTTAAAGCCTTCGTTTTATTGAAGAGAAAGTTCATCGGCCATCACATCCTTTCACCCTTCATTAAGCAAAAAGTAAGAGGAGATATTGTATAATTGAAGTAATTTCAATGTAGCACATTTTCTTTTTTTTTCCCAGCTTTGACGCATTTCCATCTCTTTGACAACATACTGAGATGGATTAAGTACAATGATTTGCTTGATACGGCTCCAATTTAGGTGGATTATCGCGGCTAATTGCACAAAATGCTGTAGGGTCTGTACATTTGTTCAGGAATGATGAGCGGCTCGTGCTCACAGATAGAACACGACTGTGGAGGATGATCTTTTCCTCCCCGCGTCTCCACAGCCCGATGACGGATGTGAGAAGTGACCCGTGGTTCGTGAAGACGCAGTATGAGAGCGATGACCTGACCCTGTGTGTCTCTGAGCTTTTCTTAGTCATAGCCGCTCCATTAAATACACTGCCATTGATTAAACATGTCCCTGCAAAAACAATCCTTTCACTACCTCCGCTGATTACATGGGCATGGCGGCTACAGTACGTAATCCATCTCAGCTTCTATGTTCCAGGTCATTTTCTATCAAGGTCAGTGTGTGCGTAGATAGATATACATATACATGACCTCACTATGGAGGTCATCCATTCCATTATGGATCTCCTCATAAAGACAAACACATGGACAGTAGTCTGAAAATGATTGCATGTATATGACTTACCTATATGAAGAGGGCACCATCGGTAACAGCAGGTCGACAGCATACGGAAGAGAGAAGAGAGGGGAGAGAAAAGTTAGTAAAAGAATAAGAGTTCAGCCTCACACACAGGAAACAGTATCACACGGCAAAGGAGCACAATAGCGTCATCTTGAGAGTGGCAATGATCACACTCGCCTCCTCCGTCATCCACTCCTGGAAGCGTTCTGTACAGTGTGACTCAACCTCTCAACTCGCCCCCAAACGCAGCCCTTCTACAGCACATGGACATGAGAGCACATTTCTCCATGCTCCTCGCTAACTGCGTGAGCAATTAGCACTTTTTATAGATATGACTGGTTTCATTCCAGTTCCTTGTTTTTTCCCCATAACACCTATCTTGAGCTCCTTTTTTGTTCTTTGACTTAGTTCGGCAATATTTACATTTTAAAGTCATGGTATATCGGCTTTTAAAAAGGGATCATGATACAGTTGTTATTCTTATTATTATTATAGCCCGACGGATACAGTATTTTAACAAATCCAATATAATGATATATTGGCCGGATTTTCTTTACATTACCTCTAACCTACATAAATAATTATGATATGGCTCCCTTGTTTTGTTTTTAACAACTGCGACCAGGAAATAGAGGAAGAGGTGACACCATTTCAATCAGGTATGTCAATCACAACCATTTGTCTACATGCATGGGGACGCACAGGAACACCACGTGGGGATAACGTGTCGTTCAGACTGTTCTCATACACCGTTTGTAGCTATACCTACACAAATGTAATTCCTATATATCCCACAAAATCAATACGTATCTAATCCATGTAATAATGAGCCAGGAAGTATAAAGAGAGACAAAACCCCACGTAGGAAGGAGGTCGGGGATGGATGGGAAGGTCAAAAAAACTCTGTTCGTACACTGTGTGAAACCAGAAGTCAACGTTGATTTATTATTCACATAACTTCCCTACTTAAGTAAAACCACTTCTGTAGTCATTTTAACTCAAACCACCATCTTTTCCTAAACCTAATTAAGTTGTTTCCTTTGAAGACGAAAGTTTATTTTGAAAAGAGCGGGAATTGACATTTGCGTCACGTGTTGCTGGACATTCGTAGGAAAACGCGAGAACAATGAGGTATAACTTTTAGTAAGAAATCAATTGTTGTATGATGATAAATTTTGCTGTTATTGGTCGACGTCGTCTGGGGTGCAGCTCTGGAGGAGAGAGCCGGAGATTCTGGAGGAATAATGAAACCCACGACTGCGAGTCACATTCTGGAGCCATTTACTGGTGGGAGGAGAGCTCCGAGATTATTTCTATTTTTTAATTTTGAACAGCAGAATGTGTTTCTGCAACGACGGTGTTTACAAGCTCAACATCTGCATGTCACCGCCCCGATATGAAGGGCCGTCCTAAACACTTCAGATTGGTTCTGCTATGCAGGTTTTTGTTTCGACCCCGTTTTAGCAACAGAACCAGAGAGATTGTCTTCAGTCTCTACTGAGTGAAGCGTTTATGACTTGTGAGTCAAATTATACATTAACCTTTGTTTAACACAAGCTTGTACATTTGTATGAGGCTGTAATTTCATTTTCTTCAATGAAGCTCAAGCACATACTTGGGTTTGGCTAAAAAAAAAAAAAAGAGCAACTGACAATTCATTATCAAACAATGATCGCTGTGACCGAGTATGAATCTGACCTACAGGCCAGATTGGATTTGAAATGGATGCGACTGAGACTGGGATAATAAAGTTGGCATCCATTCTGGAGGCAGCACAAGAACAGGCTTTTAAAAGTGGTCCACAGGTGCTCCCTGCCAACAGGTTAATGTGGCTGGGTACCCAGTATGTGGGAGTAATTACGAAAGAGAAGACATCTCATTAATGTTTGGAAAGCCGACTTCTTTAGAATCAAAGAGACCAAGTGCGCTTGTTCAATTGAAAATAAGAATATATATTTACATCTGCAGGTAAGACTTGAAACAGAAGATAATCCATACTGTGGTTGTCCATGTAATGAACAGAGGAAGCGTGCGTTTGTAAAGGCAAACATGCAAAGCAGCGACATTCCAAGAGGCTATGCAATATACTACCCATCCATCCATACGCTGCAATAAGCTCACAGGACGTGTGAGCGTGAGAGTCAAGCAGCCTCATCGTGTGAACCATCGCATGAGAATGGTACAAGCTAAGTGAAGCACAGTGAAAAAGCCTGATAAAACCACAGAGGAAGACAATGGGGGAGTGGAGTAAAAAAGGCACCGAGTCTCCGTCTGAAGAATTAGGGAGTGGCCACTAATTCTAACTGAATGGACAGAAATGTGACAGACCGTTCTGTCCGTCTCGCTTCTGTTGACGCCGCTCATGCGTCGCCAATTCACAATGCAGCAACACGGATAGCAATAAGGAAAAAAAAGAGCTTTGGCACAGCGCTGGTGAAGGAGTCTGAGTGGATGATGACAACCCTGAAGTCCTTTCTGAGAGAGAAACGGAAAGTGACTACAATTCCGCACACTAATATTCCATTATTATTCCAAATATGACGATATGACAAATATGACAAATACGTTTTGGAATAAATTAGACTTTATTCCAAATGGAGCATTTTCAGATTAAGACATGTGTGATATGCTGATATTATTTAGGTTTTAGGAGCATTCTTTGGACATGTATACAGCACATTCACAATATACGTCTCAATTTGTGTTTTTACTGCAGTTTGCGACCGACGGCCTCTTGACTGTTTATGGCCAGCTCTAGTTGCAGTTTGCAGAAATGCATGCCCAAAAGAAAAGGAAGAACACAACCACTTTTAAACATTATGAAAGACTTGGATATCAACACGTTTTCGGAAATGCGCAAATATTCCAGCGCCAATCTTTTCAAGAAGGTGGTTGAAGGAATGAACGAGGGAGGCTGGGTTTTCATGGTCCAACAACTTTGAAAAACAAATTATTTCGAGACAAAGAAGCAAAATGGCACAAGTGGCTCCTGCTGTTCCATTGTTCCATATTTTGACGTGACATGTTAGGGCATCGACCCGTCAAACACAGCTGAGAAGGGCGGCAATGTAGGATTCACCGGCCCCGGTGATGAAGATGCCCTGAACTCCTCAACTGGACCAGATGATGATGATGGTTGATGAAGAATAGGGCAAAAAACAACTAGGTAGCCAGCTGACTTGTTTAGCTAAATGGGTTGCTTTTAAGTCAGCATGACGTACGTTTTATGTTAATCGGAGTATGCACGGCTGCATGTAAACAGGAATATCAGCGGATTATTCATGTTCATTAGCTATGTAAACAGCTTAGTAAGAATATTGTTATCTTTCGGAATAAGGATAAAAAACTGAATATTTGGTGCATGTAGTCACTCTTACATGTACCAGACCAACGTCAAAAAAGTACTCTTTGACTTCCTTTGTAAAGGGTAGTTAAACTGAAATTACACCAATCCAAATCTATTCAAATATAACGACACATGAAGAGAAACAGATTTCAAAATGCATTATGAAGTGTTGTGTTCTCTCCTCTAAAGGTACCAGCTAGTGTGACTGGTGATTTTGATTTATTTATTCACCAAACACCTAATTTTAGCAACATGTAGTGCTTGGCAGATGGTGATTTTGCTCCTTGGCAGATGTCTCTGAGCAAAACACTGAAATCACATCATAACCACAGGTCAGCTTACCATAAGGTAGAGTTAGGCAACTGCTGTAAGCCTTGTGTGTCGAGAGGCCTAGCATTATCCCTTTCCCAAATTACCAATATGTTTTTATCTAACAAAATATTTAGCTTCAAGCCGTATTTCGTTGGTGTTCAAAAACAACACTCACTGCGGTTAAGAACTGTTTTCTGCCCGGCACACACCTGTATTAACGGGGCGGTCTAGCGGCTCTAACAGCACCAAGAACAACAAGAAAAGACAGAAATCGGGACACTGTGAGTCTGAGATATTTGTTAGGTTCTATTCTCTTGTTGCAGATTTACATTTAGTTGTTATTGAGCCTCTTTCTTAGAAAACTAGGCGGCGATGTGTAGCAGAGATTACTTTTACAAGCGTGATCCGCATGTCTGATATTCAATTACATTTAATGAGGTTCATATGACTAAACCTCTATCTTTATATGTTCCATCGGTTATGCAATGCTGTCAGAGAATATTCAATATGTTGCCGTGGAAACAAGGCTTTGATTGAGGAAAAAAATGCGTTTGGTATACGCACAATTTGTTCAATTATGATTAATGGATTGATTGATTGTTAGTTACCAGTGATCGATTTAAGGAAAGTGCTTAAAATTTGCATTCGTAATTTACATATTGTAAGTATACAGTATTCACACACACACACACTGAAGCTGAACCTGTGCATGATTGGCTTTGTGCCTATTATTTATTTATCTATCTGTTGATTTATTCATCGTATTTTTCCAATCAAATCCAGTAACTCCAGTGCTCGAGGTAAGAAGTGTTCAAGAGTGGGCTGAATAAAAGAAATCTCAACAGAACTATTTTTAAAAAAGTCAAAGTGCTTTTCACAAAGACTGTGCTGACCTGTTTGAGTATTTATCCATCCACTCAGATTTTAAATCCTCCACTTCTCATCTCTGAAGTCCAATTGAACAAAACACAGCTCGCAGTAATGCGTCTATATATATCTACGTGGTTATTATAAATACAGGTTGTTTTTTAGTGCTCCTCTCAACGCATCTTCAATTAGTTCTGACAGAGCTAAAGTCCCATTATCACTAATTAATCAGGAGGTTACACGCAACAGGCTGTTCTCATACACTGTTCATAGATATACCTACAAAGTAATGCACTGTAATTTGTGTACATAGTATATATGTGTATATAGTTTTGTTGCCTAAACATAATTAAGTAGTTTTGTTGCCTATAAGTAAGTAGTTTTGTTGCCTATAAGCGAGTAGTTTTGTTGCCTAAACATAACTAAGTAGTTTTGTTGCCAAAATATAACGAAGTAGCTTTGTTGTCTAAACATAACTAAGTAGTTTTGTTACCTAAACGTAAGGAATTTGTGTTGTCGCTTGAACATGATTAAGTAGTTTTGTTGCCTAAACATAACTAGATAGTTTTGTTGCTGAAGCATAACTAAGTAGTTTTGTTGCCTAAACATAACTAAGTAGTTTTATTGCTTAAACATAACTAAGTAGTTTTGTTGCCTAAACATAAGTAAGTAGTTTTGTCGCCTAAACATAACTAAGTAGTTTTATTGCTTAAACATAACTAAGTAGTTTTGTTGCCTTAACATAACTAAGTAGTTTTGTTGCCAAAATATAACTAAGTAACTTTGTTGCCTAAACATAACTAAGTAGTTTTGTTACCTAAACGTAAGGAATTTGTGTTGCCGCTTGAACATGATTAAGTAGTTTTGTTGCCTAAACATAACTAAGTAGTTTTGTTGCCTAAACATAAGTAGTTTTGTTGCCTAAACATAACTAAGTCGTTTTATTGCCTAAACATAACTAAGTAATTTTGTTGCTTAAGCATAACTAAGTAGTTTTGCTCCCTAAACCTAACTAAGTAGTTTTGTTGCCTAAACATAACTAAATAGTTTTATTGCCTAATCATAACTAAGTAGTTTTGTTGCTTAAGCATAACTAAGTAGTTTTGCTCCCTAAACCTAACTAAGTAGTTTTGTTGCCTAAACATAAGGAAATTGTTTCCTGTGAAGGCGGAAGTTTATTTTGAAAAAGACTGTTTGCCTGAAACAAGCTGAAATTGACACGTGTTGAACATTCGTAGGAGAACGAACAAAAAAGGAGGAATATATTTTCATAAGAGACCATACAAACTGTTGTATGAGGATACGTTTAATTATTATAAATATAGGTGATTTCTTTAGGATTATTATAGTCACATTATCACTGACTATTCAGAAGGTCACACACAAACACAACTTTGTAAGGTCATGGCTTCTAATTTAATGTGTGCACAATGCTGCTTTTAGCAACAACACAACTGTGAAAATATGTCCCCAAATTCCTCCATGGGCACTGTGCACTCACAGCCCCCCACAGATTACACCTAATTCCAGTCTCTCAAACTGTACATAAACTACTAATGGGATGGATATTGGCAAATGATGGAGATGGAGAGATTGTGGCAGAGCATTTTCTTGGCTAAACTATCCGGGGAGCCTGTGAACATTTTGTACACAGTGATTGGCTTAAAGTCAAACCGAGCCAAATTGAAACTTTTACATCGAATTCCAGCGCTGAGATCGCCTTGGACAAGAGACCTGTCTGCAGCATTACAAGTGGCAGCCAGTTGCCTGCCACGTGGGATGTTTAATTCATGATCTACCACAAAATTGGCTGCAGTTTAGGTCTGGGATGTTTTATGTTTTGGAGGGAAAGAAGCAAGCAGAAGATATACTGTATTTTTGCTTTTCACGGCGGGATTGTACAGATGAGTCCCTACACGGACACAAACAAGCTTAATGTCCTTGTAAAAGTGAGCACGCACAAACGCAAACAAACAGCATCCCAATCTAATCAGAGATTCATTGCTCGTCCTGCAGACAGTAATACACAGCACAGCTAAATTGATCATTCCTATGATTCCCCAGCAGTGCAAAGATAGACTTGTGCCTACAGCTAACAGAGGGAAATGGGGAATCTGGTGATGTGATAATAAATAGACTTCCCCGCACAATGCAATTTATGGTTTCCTCAACGGCTTCAGCAGAACCTTTGATTTGCAAGAATACATTTGTAGTTTGGTAGCATCCTAAAACCAAAAGAGGGAGGCAGAGAAAAACATTGGGAACACGGGAGAATCTCAATTATGCTACTTGAGCACAAGTTACTACTTGCTGCTGTGGCTGTCAAGTCTGAACACCACCCAGACAGAAATACATTTATTCTGGAGGAACATAAAGCAGAACATGCAGAGGTGTTGTGACAAACACTACAACCCCCCCTCCTTCCCGTCATGGTGGCTTTAGCGTGTTCTGTCCTACAAAAAAAAGGGATACACAGATTCTGCATGGGCAAACACGTCACTGCACATGCTCAGGGACATGCTTGATGTCCTATTAGAACATTTTTGGAACATTTTCATCCAACCCACTCCAGTGCTCCACTACCTCCGTTGACCCAAAGAATTTGTGCACTGTGAAAAAGACACGAGTTCAGCTTTGTGGCGATGTGACAGGCAATTAGGGGCGAATCATTTCTGGACAGAGTCCATGGCTTGGGGTGGGGTTTTTTGGGGGGGGGGTGGTTGTTGAAGGGATGAAACCTAAACAGGCCTACAAGACCTGGCATCTGGGATTGCTTGCTTTGTACACTCCAGATGTTGTCCTACTTTGCCATTTAGAGTGCTGCCTTTTGTCACGCATGGCTGACACATCATTGTGTTTGGGGGAACGTTCAACAACGGTTAGTTCAGTTCAGTTACTGTTTGTGATCGTGTCTCAACCTTTGACTGAGGATCAACAGGCTATACAAATATAAACCACAGGTCAACTGTGTGCCATTGAGCACCACTTGTATTTTACCAAGTGATTTCATATATTAGGTTCTCCTCTTTGAATACATGCTAATCTATAAAATCACCTGCTTTGATTTATTTCTTGAATCAAAACATTCATATTATGTGCCACTCTGAGGCATATTGTTTCTCTGACATTAAGCACGTGTTTACTGTGACCGCAAAGTGACGCCCAGGGGTCTGACAAAGAGTCAGTATGTGAGGAGTTGGGATGAGAACGTGTTGCTGGTTAAGTGTTTCGTTGGACTGAAATCCCGTGGACTCTTGGGCCTGGATGGTACAAGACTGAGAAGTAATTAAATGGTATGAAGCAGCACCTCAAGCCAAAGAGAAAACCACCATTTTTCCAATATCTCTTCTCTGAGACATGATCGCTCACTGGTTAACAGCTGCACACATAACGAGTATTTCTCTGCTATCTGTGACTTACGGGGGTTGTCAATGCCAGACCTCTATATATGTGATGTGGACTGTCTTCAGTGACTTTCCCTCCTGAGTTCATTGTCAGAAGAACCTTCACAAAGACCTAATTTATCTGGTGCAGATCAGCCAGGCCTTTATTCTCCTGACAGTCATCCTGATGAAATCCACAGAAAGTGAGTCCCACTACCTCCTCGCCCCCTCTTCACCCTCACTCTCTCCTCTTCACCCCTCAGCCTCTCCTCTTCCATCTACACCACTTTATTCTACACTTTCTTAAACGTCTCAACGTCCCTCACTTATCACGCTCTTCATTTCGTGGCTTGAAGGTGCATCGACACGGTGACCTTGGGAGTCTCGCTGCAGCTCTGTGTGTGTTTCAGATCCGTGCGGTGCAGTTTGGGAGGCCCGGTGGACAGTGAATTATAGCAATGCAGCAGACAGTTTCTTTTCCCAAAAATCCGTCGGATGGAAATACCACAATGTTTGTGTGCTCTGATTAGTTGAATAGTACATGAAAAAGACATTTTCCAGTCCTGCAAAACCTCAGTGGGACTGAAACAATCCAATTACGGATAACAGCATCAACGTGACAATACAATGCTTGAGTGTCCTCCCGGCTGCAGGACGGGCTGGCTGTTGCGTGCTGCCATTCCCACTCAGTGCATTGTGCAGTCGGTACCGAGACTGAACAGATTTGGGGCACAGCAGCAGTGACGGGGTGTTTTTCAATCTTTTGTGTTGCAGGACATTTGTAGGAAAACGCACGAAAAATGAGAAATAGCTTTTTGTAAGATATCATACAAACTGTTGCATGAGAATGCTTTGAATAAATGCACAGATTAGCAGATATTTTTCTGCATATCTATGCTTCTTCAGATTCTTTGTATTCATGAATTGGTCCTTCAAAAGCATTTTTAAAAATTTGAAAACTATTCATTAATATGTACACGTACTTAGTAATGCACTCAATAATCAGACATACTTGTGTTCAAAGTATAAGGTCATCATGCACTCCAGTGTGGCTCTTTACAGAGACACGGACAGGGTGACATTGTCATCTCCATGTAAGACAGCGGAGGCCCGTAAAAAGAGCGACAGGTGTTAATTCAAATTGTGTTTAGTGAAACAGATGGGATGCAGATTTTACTACAAACTCAGTGGACATGAAATGCAAACAGACGTCTTTTTTTTTCACTTTGCGAAAACACATCTGCTCATTATATTTAATATAGTTTTGATGTCTATAATTCCACCAGGACTTGCAGATATTCGCCGTAAAGTGCGCAAATTGATAACCACCCGTCCCGTTCTAATTGTTAACTCAAGAGACAATGCTCATTGCCAACATTACCACGTTCACTTGGGCCTGATTAGTGACCAGCCACAGGCACTGTGGTGCACATTTTAACACACTTGCACTACAAATGAACCTGTCATCAACGCTCCCTGCCTCACCATTATTCCAGATGATACTTCTGCTCCACCGCCGTACGTTACACAACATGACATCTCACAGAGGCCGCTGCCACACACGGAGGCAACAGCACATTTCTCTGTTAAAAACAAAGCCGGGGATCAGCACATCACACTCCAACCAAGTGGGACATCACGTCTTCGGCTTAGCCGTGATCAAATGAGTTTTGTGATCTTGCTTTGACATGTCGGAGCAGCCCTCTGGTTTACTCACTGGGGTTGAGTTGCTGCATTCCCATGAGGTAGAAGACGCCCGTCCAGCCCTTCTCTCTCCCTCCTCTAATCCCTCGGCCAGCCCGTGCCTTTTTATTGCCCCACTCCTTTGACTTTTCTCTCATCCATACAGCCTATTTCTTCACATTTACATCAGTCTCTTCTGTGAAGTTCGCTGCTCACTCATCCTCCGTCTCAGACTGCTGCCCTGGGGCCTCCAGGGTGGACCATTAACACAGGACTGGGGATTAAGGGACAGGCATTCCCAGCTGATGAGCCTGGACAACCTGGACGACTCAGAGCACGGCTGCTGCACAACACACTGCCAGTATTAGACTGACCTGGGAGCGTGCATGACAAAACCAGACATGCAGATATGGAGGCTAGGTGCACACATAAGCGAATTAGACCAATATAGCAGCTGGGCCCTTTTCAGACGTATTATTCACTTACTTGTTCAGATATGATGTTTTTTTTTATTTAATCCACTAACTCTCCATTTCAAGGGTATCTTCAAGAGGTAACTTTCAGTATTTTCCCCATGTTTTGTGTGACTAATGGGGACAACAATTTCTGAAATTGGTCCGGTATTGAGGGAAAGCGCTGTAACCAGCAGCCTATTTGGCACCGTCATTTCAGCCCACACAAGGCACCCTTTAGCACCAGTATGAGACGCACCAGGCTTTCAAAGTAACTGCAATTTAAACCCATCCGCAGCATCAGTAAATGCTCAGGGAAAGTGCAGCGGGAGTGACTGTGGCGACGTAGTTTACAGAGCGAAAAGACACACACATGGCAGGTGGGAAAGGAGGTGGATGGGTCCAACAAACACAGGGCTTTCATCAAACAAACAGGTCACATTTTCACTTTACAAACGTAATCGTTTTAAGGCCAACCGTGTTCTTTTTTCCTAAACCTAACTAAGCAACCCATTCTCACTCTCAACCCGCTGTTTGGTATTCTACGTGCCCTTCGGCATCAGAAACCAACACACAGAGACACCCTTTAGTGACAGTATGTGACGAACTGGGCTTTCAACTGACACCAATGTAAACCCACGTTGACTTATTTTGTCGCGTCATTCTTTGGTCACGTGAGTCGCTAGTCAGTGAAGTTAACGTCAACCATGACCGCTTCCTAACCCTACCTAAGTGGTTGTGTTGCCTAAACCTTCCTGTGAAAATGAAAGTTTATTTTGAAAGGATAGTATTCATGTAACGAGCATATATTGACACGTCGACCCTGGCCCGTCCAAAAGTAGAGGGGTATCCTGTGCCTCAGTCTCCGATGCTGAGGGGCACTCACCAAGAGGCGGTATTTGATGAGTTGGGAGTGAGAACGTGTTTATAAAAAAAAAAAAAAAAAAACATTTAAAATCCCACTTATATAGGCTGGGTTTTTTATAAGTTTGCTGCTTGCACATCCTTTGTCCCCTGTTTTATTTGACTTTAATTCTGTTTTGTCTGTTACATTGCTTTTATTGTTGAGTATCTGCTTCCCTTTTATAAATTATTTATGTTTTCATGCTGTGTGACTGCGGAACTGCTGTTTTTAAACAAGCACATTTAGTGGAAGTAACGTTACTATGATGCTGCTCACCTCCCATTGCAGCTCGTTTAGCAGCTTCTGGTTACAGCGTTCTCCCTCAATACTGGACCAATTTCAGAAATTGTTGTCCCCATTAGTCAGTTAGACACAAAAACATGGAAAATAGGGTCCAGGGTCAGGGCTGCACCATTTTGAAAAAAAATATCTAATTGCAATTATTTTGACAGATATTGCGATGAATTATGATATTAAAGGGAATGATCATTTGTACATCATTATTCTCATTTCTATTAAAACACATATTAAAATGATTATATTGTGATTTTTGCGGGGGTGTTTTCACAAGTCTGTATAATACGATGTGTAGGCCAGGACATCTCTGCAGCATGACAATAACTATTTACACCTATTTACACATTTCACCTTTAACAAATATTGTGATTTCCTCCTCATTATGCAATTTGAAAAATGGCAATAGGCTATATTGCAATTTCAATAAAATTTTTATTAATTGCGCAGCCCTAGTTCAGGTTGAAAATTAATTAATTTACCCTTTAAGGGTAGAAATGCATCCCAAAGTTTGCACACTGTTAAATGAATGTGGTGAGTCATCCTGACATAAGGAGCTACTAACCATAACAAAATGTGATTAGTCTGAGTGTCAGAGGAGTTTTGCTGCACAATCTATTTAAGTAATGGAGGTATAAACAGAATATTAATATACCGAACTTCATACAGAGATACAGCTTTTAAACAAAATTGTATTTGTCAAACTCATAAAAGTGCAAATGCAAACAAACATGCTGCTGTGTTCAGACGCCCACGGATGTTTCACCTTTAGGGTAGCTAAAGGAAAGTGTAGTGTGGGAAGAGGAAGGTAGTTGGAGTCACGGCGCGCCCGCAGGCAAACACACTCGCTGTCCCAATTTGTTTCTGTTTGTTTTATTCATTCTATCCACATTCAAAAAATGCTTCTCTTTTTTCCACCCTACATACAATCTATCTGTCCAACAGAGTCTCTATCAAACTGTCTGATCTGGGGAGAAATTGTGTCATCCTGAGTTCAGGAGTGAGCTGCACTGTGGCAAGGAAGAGAAACCTTAACAATGCATTTTTAGGCACTCGAAAGAGCGAAGTGTGCGCACGTTCACGGTGCCCGAGGCCATTCACAGGATGCTATCAACCTGATTGCAATTTCCATCTTGGTGGAAAGACATAAGAGGCATGAGTATACAATAAATGACTTCATCTACCCAGCCCATTTCCCTAAAGGCAACATTAATCCATATGTTCTATATACGTGGCCGTTACAGTATGGCAGACCAAATCAGAAGAGAAAAACAACGACTTTTACAATATTTTTTTAAGTGGTACTGTATGCATGCTTTCTGATGTGGTACTCAAAGAAAGCCCAGTTACTATTCCTGTCTTCCAGTCTGTGTGTGGTGGACTTTCAATAATTGTAACAGCGTAAATGCCAACCTTCCATCAAGCTGCCATTTGGACTCAGAATAGAACAGCTCCATGATTGTTTTACTTTTTCAAAATTGCACATATAAATAGCGTTTTTTTTTTAATTGTACAATATTACTGTTGATGTGATAACCTCCCCATAATGTAATTCACATTTTAGTATTAAAGGCGACATATCATGCTCATTCCCAGGTTCATACTTGTATGTTGGGTTTCTACTAGAACATGTCTACATGCTTTACTGTTCAAAAAACATACTATTTTTCTCATGCTGTCTGTCTGAATACACCTGCATTCACTGTCTGTCTGAAATGCTCCGTTTTAGCGCCCTGTCTCTTTTAGACCCCCTCCCAAAATAGCCCAGTCTGCTCTGATTGGCTTGCGAGAAAAATATGGTGCATTCATAGACTGTATAAAAGAAGTGGACGAAGTCACCGCGACGTCACCATTTGGTTTGTTTACTATGGTTTTGAAGCATTGAGTTCAGCATTTTTGCTGTCACCATCATGGTTTTTGCAACCAGAAGTGACACAAGAGGGTGGAGCTAAGAACTACCGAACACTGAATAAGACGTTTTCAGGCGACCAAAAAGGTTATAATTAACTTTCATGAACTGAAAACACACTGTGAAAGGGTTAAAGTTCTAAGACGAAAACACGGACAACTCTCAGACTGGAAAACGCCGTGGTAGCGACCTGTCAATCACAAGGTAGCCACGCCCTAAAGCATCCCCTGCTTTATGGTCTATCTGACTCTAAATGGGACCATAATTTACTAAATGAACATCATGCTGTATTGAAGAAGACTTGAAAGTAGCGATTGAGACCATAAACTCATGTTTACAATGTTTACTGAGGTAATAAATTAAGTGAGAAGTAGGCTCATTTTCTCATAGACTTCTATACAATCAGACTCCTTTTTACAACCAGAGGAGTCGCCCCCTGCTGGCTGTTAGAAAGAATGCAAATTTAAGGCACTTCAGCATTGGCTTCACTTTTCAGAACCGGAGTTGCCCACTTTTTCTGATCTAGACAACCCACAAAAAAATAGTCTTATTTCACAGTCTGCGGGTTGGTAGGCACTACAGATCCCCAGATGTATGAGCACAAGCACTGAAAAAGTCGGGATATGTCACCTTTAAAGCAGCGGAGTAAAAAAGGATGTAGGCTCGCTCAGATTTTTAAATCAAATAAAACTATGTTCATACTGTACAGTAACTGGAGCAAAGGTATTTGTGAACCTTTTATAATGTGGGTCCATATTCTCTTTGTATCATAATCCCTTTCTTGAAATCACAATACAGTTAATAGGGAGTGAGCGGGTGGTAATCAACACATTCAACGGTGAAATCTCCCTCTCATTGGAGGACAAAGGAACAATAGGCAGAAATAGTATGAAACCCGCTGTGGTGGGCAACATCTTCAGGGCGACTGGGTGGCTCCAAATCTGCCACTTGTGATTCCATAAAGCCCAGTTGTTTTCTGGTGCACGAGGGGAAAAAAAGGAACTGCTACTGTAAGAATAAAAAATCCTGACAAAACCTTTTGCTGTACTGTTAGTTTAATGTGGATGCATCTAAAGAGGCTGGTGAGGTTAAAAAAAAAAAAAGTCTTAATGGATTATTTAACAGGACACATCCGCTCTGCATGGCTGCTCACCGGCTGTTACGCAGCCTGCTCTTCTCCGGTGTTACTGCCAAGTGCCTCGGTGTGACAGCTGGCACACCTGATCTATCTGATTGGATTAGTGCAATCAGTGGGCAATGTGCTTAAAGCTAACCAGGGTGATGGTGGTAAGAGCGCTGGTGATATTGTTAGTCAGGTATGAAAATGACTGGAAAAGCTCCATGACGGCACGCTTCTTCTGGCGGTGTCGCGCACCAAATTAAGAACTCAAGTCTCTCTCCTTTAATATCCAAGAGAGTCATCATGAGCGGCATGTAAACATTGGAGGAAATGACTGGTTTGTGTGGGCAAATGATGGGAGATATGGAAACACAGGTAGCTCTTAACTGACCATCCTACCCTGTCTCCCTCAAAATGACGTTCCCATACAACTAAACTGTATAACCAAAGTATGTTTTGAGGGAAACGCATGTTCTCCCGGATTATGGTCGCAGTTTTAAACATGTGATTAACGTTGTAAATGGAAACAAAACAAAACCAAAACACAACAAAACTATCCGCCTCCAGAGAACAAGAGCCGCTCAAAAAAATCATCATACTAATACATAAATGTGCGTCCAATCACAGTAGGAAACCAACCTTATATTACTATCAACAAGTGCAATCAGCCTTCAACCTGTGGTATTACAATACACAGGCAAATACACACTGAGTCTGAAGTGGAATAGTTGTGCAGATAATCAGTCCTGGCAGGAAGATAACATCTCAGGATGTTGGAAGCAATTAGAATATGATTTTTTATATTACTGCTAATGGCGATGACAGGTTGGCATAATCGAAGCGAGGCTCCCGGATGGGTCACTGCCTTTTATATTAGATTGTATATTAAAACTGCCAAATTAAGCTCACATTTATTAAGGTACTACATTCATTTTATACTTGACATTTACTTCACAATACATTCATTTGGCAGACGCTCGCTTTTCTTACAATATACATTAACTTTCAAAAATAGCTAGATGTTATCAAGTATTGGAAGAGCAGCTAAAAGCCTGTTAGAAAAAAAATACAATGCAAGTGCTTTTTAAAGTTACTCATTGATATAATCATTGCATTAAGTAATATTCACTGATAACAGCTGCATAGTTGGCCAGTCACGGCAATAATGACAGACTGCCGGTAAGTTGACGACGTTTTGATTTCAGACTGATGGTATCTAATGCTGCTGTTGACAGCACTGCAATGCTCGAGCTAACATTAATGTTAACATTACTGCTGACAGTTATTTATATATTGGATGCAAACATTCACCAGCTTCAACTTTCACTTGCTGCAGCTCGTTAAAGTGGACGCATTAAACTAAACTAAAAAAGAAGCAGTGAAAAATGTTGTAAACTGAAAGTGATTAAAAACTATATACTTTAAGAAAAACAAATTTAAGGTGAAACGATATTGCCTGGTTACAAAAACTAATACGAATACAATAAACATAAATTCAATTCAGTTTTAGTTCTTTCTTTTGCTATAATATACCACCATCAAACACACGTCAACACACTAAACTACAGAAGTTGCAGACTTGACCTTCCAGGAGATGGCGCTATATGCTGCAATTTCTTCACATCGGACATTAAAGTAGCACAAAGATTAAACATTAAATATTTTGGCCATTAATAAAGACTAAAAGTGAACCTTTCTGAAAAAACTGTAACTAAACTTAAACTAGCAAACGCACTCTGACAAACTAACTAAAACTAAACTGAAATTAAATCGAAAAGTCAAAACAAAAGTAAAATAAAAACTAATTAAATATTCAAAACTATTATATAACCTTGGTGCTCATACATTTTGTTATCTGGAGTCCCTATGAACCCACAAACTGTGAAATAAGAAAGACAACCCAGTGAGTTTTTTGTGGGCTGTCTAGATCAGAAAACATGTGATTCAACAAGCCATTCAGATTTGGCTCCCCTTCCTATGTCACTGGGCTTTATAAATAGACAGGCGCTAAAACGGAGCGTTTCAGACAGAGGGTGAATACAGGTATATTCAGACACACAAGATTAGGAAAATAATGTGTTTTTTGAACATTAAAGCATGTAAACATGTTCTAATAGATACCCAACATATAAGTATGAACCTGAAAATGAGCACGATATGTCCCCTTTAAGACACAGTTACTTATTTAAGTCATAATTAAAGTTAGGTCAAGCAGGATGTGTGGCTCTCTTGTCCACGATAGGTTCCAGTCAGGCACCTCCCGTCCCACTTCCTGCTGGGATGTCTAGTTGGATCCAGTCCAGCGCTCCAATCCGGGAGAAGTAATCAAGAGCACCTGTGACAAACAGTTGGCCAGGCTGGGATTTCCATCGCACAGCACGCCACTGTGTCTAGTTGTGTTTCAGCCTAACCTAATGTCAACCCGCGTGTTGAGGCTTATGTGATTTTGAATTGGGGCACTTGTTCATTATCTGGAGACTGGGCCATTTTAGGTTAGATGACTTAAGGTAAAGTTAGTATTGTAGCTCTTATTTTAAAGAGTCCTCTTTTGGTTATATTGGTTTATTTGATTTAAACAGCATCCGACTGCCCTGTTTTCCTTCGTAGTGTTCTGTCAAAATCTAAATTCCTTGTTAATAAATAACTTTATTTTACTAGTTCCAACTGGTTTTATGTTGCTTCCCCTTCCCCTATAGCGAGCCGAGTCGTGACTCGCTCCTACCAGTTCTTAAATTGTGATTTTGATACAAAAACAGTACTGCTGCTACATGGCTGCTCCATTGACGGTTCTTGACCAATTCCTTCTCCACTCACAACGCAACGTATTCTCACAACGGTTTGCATGACATCTTATGATTCCCTCGTTTTTGTTTGTTTTCCTACGAATATCCAGCAACACGTGTTGCTTGTTACATGCATACAATCTTTTCAAAATAAATGTCAGTCTTCACAGGAAAAACAACTTCCTTAGGTTTAGGCAACAAAACTACTTAGTTAGGTTTAGGAAAAGATCGTGGTTTGGCTTCAAATAACTACGGAAGTGGCGAGACGAGACAAAACGAGAGTGTCAAAACAAAACGGAATGTGGCATAATAATCGTTTTATGTGCTTATCTTGTTTTCATAATCGTTGGAAGACAAAATCGTTGGAATTGAAATTTGATTAATTTGCACAGCCCTATCTGCTAGCATTTATTGTCTATCACTGCACTCGATTGTTACCTTGCTAGCTGCTTACTTACTTTTACTAAAATTAAATTGCAGAATTAGCTTGTTTTAGTTCTTAAGCAAAATGTCATAATGCCTCTTTACCCACTTGATATTTGAGGTATTTCTCACAGACTGGTCTAAAGGACTGCTGCAGCTAAAAATAACAGGAGAATAAACATTCATTATACCACTGCCAGCTGTTGTTTACTAAAAGAAAATCTTAAAGAGTCACCTAAACCTCCCAATTTATTGCTCCACAAGATCTGCCCAGTACCAACAGAGTGTAACGAGGTGGAATGACCTACTTTAACCAACACCTACAGCACGGGCAGCCTCTCCGGAATGAGAGGAAAGCCAGAGACTGTACGGTAGAGAGAGGGACAGTAGCTGTCTACCACACTGCAGGAGGCCAGCAGGTGTAACTGCATCCTTATGCATCTGACATTTCACTAATGATTAAACTCAGTCATCTGAGCATGTGAGGCTGACCTTTCACCCTGGGGAATGAGCGCATTTAGTGATTCAACGCCTACTGAAACCAGAAATATTCTCTGGTCTTTTTACGTTGACAGATCCACATGTAGAATGAGTCCAGTTTGTAAACAGTATTCTTTCTAAGCTGCAGTCTTATTCAGTTTGAAACAGTTGTTCCACAGCAGTTGCTTTAATCATGTGCCAGTGGTTTAGTATGCAGGCAGCGCTCCTGCGCTGGCTCCTGGTTTGTTTTTCTCCATTCATACAATCTTACTTTAAAGCTACTAAGGCACATAGCTTATGTGCATTCAGTTGTGATTCAATAAAATGTCAGAGGGTGATTTAGGACGGCTGCTCAGAGGTAATATTACTCTTTACAGAGAAGCAGGCAGGAGGTGCTTTGCTAAATGATGTGGCGATATACAGCTCATACAGTCTAACACACCAACTACATTGCACCGCACATGCCGTAGGAGGATCCTGCTGATGACACTTTAACGGGCACTGTGATTTGTGATACATTATATGCATGAGCACACCTTCCTGGCTGGAGAGAAAACAAAGGGACTCCCATAGACAACAAGCAGCCGAAATCTGCGTGTTTATGCCAGAAAAACAACAAAGAAATACACTGATCTGTGAGTCCCGCAAGGCACCTGATGCCCATTCAGACCTGCATAAAAAAACAGAGGACACGGAGAGAGCAATGCATAAAAAAAAAAAATAAGTCTGATTTTTGTTTTCTTGCCCTAACAAAATGAACATTATTCATCCAGATCCAATGCTTTGCCAGCTGCTGAATGCGTGGCCTTCAAATCTCAATATGGCCTGAATGATTATTTCTGGAAGAAAAGCTCCCCACCTCCTCTATGAACTCACCAAATCCAAGTCAAAGCTAAAAAACAAGCAACGGTGAATCAGGCTCTTTGGTTTTCAAGCTAAAACGTGGTACTTTCATTCCAATAATCTGTGTGGTAATATGTTCTATGTGGTGATATATTCTGTGTGGTAATAGGTTATCTACAAGCAGACATTTCTGTCAGATATCGGCAGCAGTTATACTCGGGGGTAAACATGTGATTTAATTAGTCGTGTCAATCACAAGCTACCGCCTGGGACGTGTTGATTCCAGGCTCATTGACAAATGAAAAAAAACTGCTTAATGCTAGGTCTGGCAATATGGCATTTTCAATAATGTCAGTGACAGATACAACAAAGGAAATAATAGCAAATTTCTGGTATAATGGTTCTGAAATATCAGAGAAAAGTAGACAGAAACAGTGTTGTGAATGAAGAGGACATTAAAAGCTCAGCGGTGGTCTCAATGCAAGCGTCAGACACCCCACGTCTTGACCAGGAACAACAATGTTCTTGCACAGTAAGTCGATTTATTGTTTTATTTTAAGTCAATGTTTAGCGGTGACACCCTACAGCTTTTGTTATCTTATACAAAACTAATTTATTTATTTGCTTTTCATTGTGTGAAAGTTTCACCATGTAAAACCAACCTAAAAGTGAACCACCGTCACCTGGCCATCGAGACCGACGATGAAATTAAGGAGCAACACTGTTCCTGTAAAGCAGGTTAAGTCTTTATTCACTCATTTTACAATCACTAAAAAGCAAAAGCAGCATGTGTTTACATTCAGTAGCTAGCGTTGCATAGAAGTTAATGATGTGCTAATGTACTCTGCTAATGTTAGCTCCACACGTTTTTGTTACACAGAAATAAAACGGGTAACAAGTATCACTATTCAGCCCGTTCACACGAAAAGGCTAATGAATGCCACGATAATGCGCAAGACATTTAGCGTGCAATAAGAGAGCTTCTCTTGCTTTTGACGTGTCATTTGTAGTAGTGTGTGTGACGTAGAATAAAAGGCGAGAAAGGCTGCTTATGGTGGGCGGGTGGGGAGGTGGATGGGTCCAACAAACACAGGACTTTAAACCAGGAGACCCGCGTTTTGTTTTGAAAGTTACGTTAGTGACTTCTGTCACGTGTTATTTAGTGTTGTTTGAGACGTGTGTTCTGTTGTTTCCGTGCGTATTTTACTTAGTTTACATAAATACATAAGTGGTTTTGTTGCCTAAACCTAACTGCAGACTTTGCCGTAGTTTTGTTGCGTGTCGTACAAATGACACGCGAAAAGGCAAAAATGCATCCTCATGACACAAGGAATGTCCGTGTAATGTCGTGCTATTTATGCACCCTCCTGTGAGGATAGGTTGCACTATTACACTAAACCAGGCTGAAAATGAAGACGATTGCATGAGAGTCTATGGCGCAGAGCTGGATAGTTGTGAGACCTTGTTCAGAGCTGGACGATGCTACGCTATGATTGGCTAGTCTGCGTTCGAGGGGTGGGACTTAGCGAATGGTCAATTGGTTCTCCTTAAAGCTTATTCCTCAGTGCCCGACTCAACAGTGGCTCACATAAAACATATGGCCGCACCCTCTATTGTCCCCCACTTGGTCTCTGGATGCAGCAGCAGCTTTTGGTGCTTTAAATAATACAGGAGGGGTGAAATTTGTTCTGCAATTTTAATTGTGGTCTTGTCTGGGGATGTGCATTAGGGAGCAGGGATGGAGCAGTGGGCGGGGATGGACATAAGTGCTTTCCAACTGCCTTAGGCTTCATTATGAGGGGAGATAGGGCGGGGAGGTGAAAGTAAAAGGGCAGAGTGGAAACAAAGAAAGTCTGGAAGGGTCTACACTTACTGTCTTCCCACGAGACTCCTGCCCCGAGACCTGCGTCTGCAAACTCCTCTGGCACAGAACCATCACTGTACCTCAAGTATTGATCTGAGTATGCATGCACCACCCACTAACAAAAAGTTCTGCAATCGAGTGCAATTATGCCACATTTATGACCACATGACGGGTGTCGGGTGCTGCAGTAATGCTCGCCTGCTGTCATAATTCATACATAATGAGACAGCTAAATAGATGTGTCTGACCGAGAGGAAATGATCTTTGTTCCTGATTGATTTCACCACTGAACTAGTCGTGATGTTGCAATGCGGTTGGGACTTTATAGAAGGGTTACAGTGTTCAATTAAAAACATTACTGCCCACCGGTTACAATCAAATGCAAGTCCATAAAGATAATACACAGCCCCTAAAGAGCTTTTGCTTAACTGGCATGAGATTAAGATTATTGGAATAACAAAAACAAATTATATAAAATTAATCATAAAGAATTTCTTATGCAACGTCAGCAAACTGCATTTTCTGCTGTTTGTTAATTGCTTTTGCCGTTCTGCAAAATCTCCCGTTAGAAAAACAGATTGTCTGATGACAGATTCTGACAAGGAGGGCCTAACGCTTCATTAACATTTGCACTGATGCAAGCACACATCATTGTCCACATGCATTCATTGTTATTAACCCCGTACGGACCCCCTTCACCCTACAGACCACAATCATCTCAGCTGGAGCTTGTGTGGCAAACGCAACAGTTAACGCGACCGTACTGTAACATATCAAAAATGACCTACATGTTCATTAAATTGTGTCCTCGGAGGCCCTCTCATCTGCAATGCAAACAAAACCCATTGTTGTTCTGTAAGCAGCTTATGAAGGAGTGGAGGGTGGTGGTGGGGATGGGGGGGTTGTTTAATACACACAACACCATACAGTAGTCCTTATGGGTAAGCACTTCTATTTCTATATGCACGCACAGAAATAAATGTTTTTTTTCCACTTCATTATACTGCACATTGTTATAAAAGTTTGCCGTAATTATAAATCTGATTACTAAACATGTTGAAGCTGCACTTTTTCTAACACAGAAAACACATAATTTAAATTAGTTTAAATTAAAAAGGGAGGCTTTAAACAGAGAAGAGTGCCCTATTTTGTAGATTCACCATATATCCTTTTTAGGGATGCACCGATATGACTTTTTCAGTCCCGATACCGATAGCGTTACCTGGGCTTTGGGTATCGGCTGATACCGAGTACCAACCTGATACCAGTGTGTAATTAATAAGCTGTATGTCTCACTGTGTGGAAGTCACTGGGATCATTGTTTTAGGTGAAAGGCAACATCAGGCTTGAATTAAACATTGCTTTCTTAACTTTGTAAAACAAAATGTAAATGAATCTTGTGTTCTAGCAAACTTATCAAGGAGTCAAAGGTCTTTTGTTGCACCGTTAAGAACAGGAATCCTTCCTCTGGCCCTGGAAGTTGGCAGATTTAAAAACATCCAGGAGGACAACAGGTTGTGTGAATTATACAAAACAGTGAATTAATTTTCTTTTGTATTGTCCAGAAGTGTTTTGGTGGACTGATGATGACAGAAAGGATTGGCTATTTCATTTTAATGCTTACAAGTCGGCTGCTTTTGTTTCTCAAGTTTGGAAAAAAACGGCAGGATGTGTTTAGTATTATTTGTAATTTATGTTGCTACTCTGGTTGATTCCTTTTTCTTTTCTTTTTTAAATAATGGTGTATTGTAAGACCGTTTGGGTTGGGTATATTATTTATGCATGACACAAAATAAAAAAAATAAAAAATAAATGTAAAAAAAATAATTCTATAGGTATACATCTAATGAATTGTTATTTATTATTAAAATAATATTTAAAAATCTTCAAAATTAACAGGAATTGCAATTCAAGTATAAACCTTTTAAATGCAGCAACAAATTAAAATTCCAGTATGTAATGTATAAACATAAAAGTTTATTATATATACACAATAGGTTCAACTCCATCATGAAACTGAAATTTGAGTTGACAACTTTCAGTCCCATAACATAAGATAAATTAGCCTTTTCCTCTCTCCCCTAAACCAAAAGGGTTATTGGTGTCATCTGGACAGTGTATTCACCAAAATGAGAGGTGATTTTGATAATTAGCCTTATTTCTGTAGCTTCGAAAAGTCAAACTAAATTACCCAACGAATCACCCCAATTATTTTATGAACGTCATCTGAAATGTTCTGAAGCCATTAAATAATATCTGTTTTGAGTCTAAAACAGCAGGTAGTGCTGTATGCAGTCTTTGGGTTACAAAAGCCAGGGGAAAGGTTTGTAATTAAATGGGTAATGAACGGGGTTTTTAATGATAAAACTATCATTAATGCGCTGACCTCAACGGGATTAAAGCTTCAAGGCTGGTGTAATTGGGACAACATCACGAATGGTGAAAGGTGCGGAGTCTAAAACATCTGGTTTCGCTGTAGGGTTTGCATGTTTGAATTGAGGACTCCATTCAGAAATTCTGGAAGTAGAAGGGAAGGTGAGTATATATTCCACAGTGATGTGGGAACGCTGCATCATTTTTGTGGAGTGATTTCATTTATTTATTAATCCATGCATTTATTTATTTTCCTGGAAACACAAGTTGGATTTTTCAGCCAGATTTCATCACACTTTAAATAGTCTGAGGACACAACCCATGAACCTGCAAAGTCCACAGTCTGAATCTGGCCTACGCCCTAAAGAAAGACAGGATTATAAATCATACCTTTGTGGTAAGACTCGGGGCTAGGTCGTTTTGGAGACTAGGTGGTTCAACACATGCGGAGGCTGTAGGAAGAGTGTGAAAATGTGATTTTCTTTTACATGAATTTCCATCCGCTGTTGCTCTTGAGACAACATCAAATGACAGAGAAGATCCCCAAACACAAAGGAAGGAGATCAAAGAGTTTATATTGGTGGGATTACGGCTGGAAAAACCTGCTTTGTTGTCAAAAAGATGAGACACACCACCGCCTTCCTTAGTACTGTTCAAGTGCCTTGTAGCAAGGCAGCATCCCTCAGTGACCAACAGTGCAAGCTTGTGGTTCTATTGGGCATCAAATAAACAGCAGTACTGCTGAGAAACAGTGTTTTTGGATAAAGGAAGTGTTTAAAAAATCTAAACATTTAATGTGTTAATTGGGCGGCAACCTCCGGTTCTAGAAAGTCAAGCCAACACTGAAGTGCCTTAAACTTGCATTCTTTCTACCAGCCAGCAGGGGGCGACTCCTCTGGTTGCAACGAACAGTCGTCTCCTGGTTGAAAGTCTTGTTTGTTTGTTTCCACACTTGTGTCGCTTGTCACTGCAAATAACCAAGATGGCAACGACCAAAAACCAATGCCAAACTCAAGGCCTCAAAACGGCAGTCCACAAACCAGTGGTTGACGTCACAGTGAATACGTCCACTTTGTATATACAATCTGATGGGAAAGAGTGTGTCTAAACAATTACAATCAAGTATTTACGGACGTTAAATACGGCAGCAAAATTGCAGTTGCTCTCAGAAACCGCAGGCACACAGCTCCAACTGCATATGGAAAATGCATCCATGCGTAATTGCAGAATATCTATCACTTCATACATGATTGATGCAGGTATTTAGGCCGGATAATATGGAGGATTCCATTCCCAAATGCTGGGAGCAATCAATGGCAGAGCAGATGAGGGGCAATAATGACTCGCCCGCATGATGAGGTTAACCCCGCTGCCCTGTCTCAGGCCATAAAATAAAAATAAGGGGACTGAGCACATACCTCCCAATGCCATTAGCCTTGATCATTCAGTGCACATCTCGATAACTCCAGCAATCCTCATGGAACGATCGGGACACAATTATCCAAGAATTCAGCTGTGAGCCTGGAGCCCAGACTTGACACGTGACCACCGTTTCCTCAGAAAGTTGCATTTGAAAAGACTCATCTGAATATGGAGCCCAACACTAGAGACTTCCAGGAGCTACACCTTTTCTTTGCCTACACAAACAAGCCTGTCAAGAGAGTATGAATGAGGCCTGGCACCAGCTGTATCTAGCGGCCTTGTTTTATCTGAGGAGTTACGACCTCAGGATGCAGCGTGACTGAATAACCCAGTTAATGGGGAGCAATGGCAAACAGACTTCATGAATAAAGAAAGAGAGTGATTCTCTGATATGTGCTGTCAAGGCCCGTCACAGTGTCTATTGGCAGAATGGATCGATTACTATAGCAGCTGAGATGCACAAGGACAGAAAAAATACTTTGAAAATATGCAGTTTCATTTTTGTTTGTTACTTCAGATTTCAGATGAATGAAAAATAAGATATGCTATATAAGCTAAATAATCAAATATCAGTATCAGCAAAACACTGAATACAAAAAGCAGTCAAACATGCCCGTTCACTGAGAGTTTCAGAGAGAATCTGTGGTATATCTTCAGCTCTTAACTTCCACAATACTGTTCCAATTTAATATATACTTGTATTAATGGTGAAAGCATCAATTATTTTATTATTTAATTCACTTATTTTATTGTATTTAAGTTGTATAATGTGATTCTATTTTATTGTTAATATATTAATCACTTATTTTATTTCATTTAAGTTGTATAATTGTGTTGTTTTATTGGTATTATATTAATCACTTATTTTATTGTATTTAAGTTTTATGATTTTATTCTATTTTACTGTTATTTTATTTATTACTTATTTTATTGTATTTAAGTTTTTTTATTTTATTCTATTTTTATTTTATTTTATTAATTACATATTTTATTGTATTTCAGTTGTATAATTTTATTCTGTTATATTGTAATTTTATTAATTACTTATTTTATTGTATTTAAGTTGTTTAATTTTATTCTATTTTATTGTTATTTTTATTAATCACTTATTATATTTTATCGTTATGTTATTTCAAATAGTTTTTACTTTGCACTGTTTTACTACCTTTACTGTTATTATAGCCTTTAATCCTATTTTATTACATTTTTATCAATTTATTGTCTCACATGCAATCGTCTCAAATTGTCAAGTTGTTGAATTGTTTTTATTATTTTCCGTTGTTTTCACAACCTACACTGTCTTATTAACATGCGGTCAGAATGAAAGATGTTTTTCAAATAAAGTTTGATTGATTGATTGATTGATTGATTGATGACATTGAAAGTCTTTCCATACATGAGGTATGCATGTTGTAGATGGATAGAGGATGAGATGGAGGAGTAATTACTATTATTATTAATTAGCTTTTCAATATAGCACATAAATATATTACAGACATCACATTTTATCGCCCCCTCAGAGATGTCTCACTGACAACAGTCATGGTACATGATTGTATTCGATTTGCAACCTGCAGTACTCTGTTTGGGAGTAATTACAAATTCTGTTCCTGATGGCCCAAACGGTGTGATCCAAGCTGGAAATCAAATTCACAAAATTAAAGAAAAAGTTGATGGTTGGAGTAGAAAAAAAAACGTGTTAAAGCAATTAAACAACAATTAAAGAATTGCCTAATTATTGATAATCAATACTAACTTCAACCCTTGCAGGCTCCTGGTGTTCAGCCTCTCACTGCAGCTAATAAGATGTTCAATGGACCTCAACCAGCACTGTGCAGAATGAGCTACCAACAAACACAAGGTAGAAAAGGATGACAGGACAGCAATGGGTACTCTGGTCCTGCTGTGAATCAGCAGAACGGAGAGAATCCCCTGTTGTCTCCTTCAGGCCTCACATTAACTGATCAACAGGCTCTGGCTGTTTGTACTAATCGTGATCTACATAATGCACGAATCAAATCGCTAACACATTTAAACCAAACTACAGCTGCATCACATTCCAGCCCGGTCTCACCAAATGGCGTGTGAATGACACTGCAATCTGTATGCTTTTGGTTTATCATTTCATGCCATGTAGTCTGTACTGACTGCAATGCAAATACATCCGCGTTAATATAGTATAAGCTAGTGACGTAGAATAAAAAGTGAAGACTGCATATAGTGGGTGGTAGGGGAGGTGGATCAAGGCCTATGGAAAGGAGGCTGGGTCATGCTTCATCGACGCGTCATATCTTTGGGGGTATAATACATTGAGCCAATTGCAACGCAGGACCGCAGCTTAAGTTACACTGCGCATGTGTTATACCCCCACCCTTTTCCATAGGCCTTGAGGTGGATGGGTCCAACAAACACAGGACTTCAACCAGGAGATCGCTGTTCGTGTTTAGTTATTCTGAGGTTTTGTTAGTGATGTTTATGACATGTTTTCCGCACCTCTGCTACGTTGTTTATGTACTGTACGTATTTTACTGAGCTTACGTACTTACACTGTTCCTTTAAGTCATTTGACATAAACCCATAATCAGATGATGAGGACTCACAATCTTAAATTGCATACAACATGGTAATTATTAAATATTAGTTGATTTAAATAAATACAGCTATGAATGTTTATAGTTTAATCATGCCATGCACACTAAAATAACTACCTGTATGCTTGCATGTGTAATGTTTCATGTTTGAACTTCCATAATCATGTTTAGCAGCTCATTACCAGCTGTCTCATCACACTCAAGCAACTAACTATATGAAGGCATGGGTGGTGTCAGTTTGGGGTGGAGTGGTAGCAGTAAAGCCAGACAACAAATCATGACCCCAGTTGCCAAGTTGGTAGGCTGCAGTTGGATCGCCCCCACTTACACCAACAGCAGTATGTGTACATTAGCGTGAAAGACGTATCAGTTTACTCAACTTCACCGGAGAAAGCAATCCTGTTAGTGGTCCCTGAAGCTCAGAGCACTCGCAGAGTAAGGATTTCACAGCTCTTTGATTACTCTGGAAAATATCTCTGCTAAATCGATAGCGTGAATGCCTGGCTGATGGCTGGACCCCCGTATCTATTACCATAACATCAGTCTCCAGGTAAAATCTGATGCCTGCTGTGGGCGCTGATGAAGTCTGCCAGCAGGTTTCAGTTTCCTGTCTTTTCATCAAAGTCTGCTGGACAATATTTACTGCACTATCCCTCAAGCCTAACAACCTGTACACGAACAAACAAGCCCAAACAACTGCATCGACAAACATATTAATTGTGTTTACCTTGTGCAAAGTAATGGATACATTTCTGAACTGTCTACTTTGTAAGAAATTCTTCAAAGGGAGGTATATAACGCACTGTGAAGTTTTGAGGAGTAGAGGCCGGAATGATTCACAGAAAAGATTTAAAAATCAGGACACAAAACTTCTCTGGTTGACACTGAATGTCAGAGAGATGGATGAGAATAAGCTTCAGTAATAGACTGGCATCCTGCCTCGGGGGGAAGGACTGGTAAACCTTAGCTGCCTCACACCGCAGAAACAGGAGATGAGCCGATGGTTTCCGAGCCAATGGCTCCAACAAGGCTTACACAACCCAGCCGTCATTAAGATATCAAATTCAAAGGCTGCGGTTCCCACTGTAGTTTGGTGAGTTGTTGACTTCAGGCGTATATTTAGAATTTTATACTGAGTCTATCCATTCTTCATGTATTGTGCTTTTTGATAAGGTAAGATCAAGATATTTCTTTTAAAAGCCACCATGTGCTTACCTTGCATTGCAGCTGGATTCTGGCGATGTCACAAGATCACGTGAGAATCACAGGATCACAAATCACACCGAAATCACCACTTTAAATCTTTAAATCTTTAAATCTGGAGAGTATTTCTTCATTGAAAGAAGAGCAAAGAACGACACTGATGGCTTTTCTCGATGGAAAAGATGTTTCCACTCTTCTCCCGACTGGCTTTGGCAAGAGTTTGATTGACAGATGGTTCATCCAATCACCTGCCAAGTATTTTTTGAAAGTGTCTGCCCTTTTCCAAACACTTCTCAGATGGTTCTGAGTAACAAAGATTGTTCTGATATATAGCATCTTTGAGATTATTCTGAAGGCATACAATTTTGTTTGTAGAAAAATAAGAAAATTCAAGAAAGAATAGGTGCTTTAATTCCATTCATCTCAGTCTCCCCTGGTAGGATAAGTAGGGGAGAAAAGGGTAACGGCATGCACTGCTTCCTGCTTCCACAGTGTCCTTTTTAATACTAGCACAAACTCAAAAAAAGTCAAATCCTGCAATATAGTGGCGTAGAGTGTTTGCATCTGATTGGCAGTTATGGAGTATATTGTTGCATATTCAAGTATGACAACCAGGGCAACCTCTGGTGGCCGAGCAGAAACATACCACACAACAACATACGCTGGTTTGAGTTTGGTCGATGACCTTTGCAGCATCTCATTTCTACTGTCTCACAGCATGTTGCCTGTCACTTCATACTGTCAAGCTGTCTAATAAAGGCACTCAATCACTGGACGAGTGAATACTGTGATGAGTGGAGACCAGTGAAGACAACTCACTGCATCATGCATTTCACATCACCACGAACAGCAGCAAAAAAAAACTCCCCGAACTTTTCTGGTGGCAGAGAGAACAAATGGGACTACTTTCATGTACATAGAGAGGAGATGACCTGAATGTGTTTCCCACAGCACCAGATGAATTCATCAGGAGCCAAATTCAGGTCAGTCAGTCAGACTGACAGCTTCTCCTCACCTTATATTGAGTGATGTTTACAGTGGAATCTAGCTATGCAACTATGGGTGACAGTGTCACATAACAGTTGCAACAAGTCCTCATACCTAAAAGACAAGGGTTGTTTGCCACTTCCTTCCAAAATGACCACTGGACTGTACAAAAAACATTTATATCAGGGTTTTCTGTCCTGCCACCTCTATGGTTAATGTTTGGTTAAGTTTAGGAAACTAAACCTACTTGGCTAAGGTTAAGGAAAGCTTGTAGTCATAGTTAAAAATGGTCTCTAGTATCAAATTCATACACTCTGTATGCCCAACCATCCATCCCAACCTCCTCCCCAAGAACATTAGCCATGGCATGACACAGATTTCTACCTCCATTTAGCTTTTTCCAATCTATTCGTACAATGCTGACAAAACATCACCGTAACAGTGAAAAAACAACACATTCTCACTCCCAACTTGTCAAATACAGACGCGTGGTCAGTGGCCATAAGCTTCAAACTATCATGCACTAGGTACCCCTCAAATGTCAATCTTGGATGTGTCGGGGACGTCGTGTCAGTTTCCACTCGTTACACAGTCTCTTTTCAAAATAAGTTTCCGTTTTCACAGGAAGTTAGATATAGGCAACACCTGACCCTAACCATTCGGTATTGATGCCTGACCCTAATTTTCCGGTTTTAATGCCTAACCCTAATACTGCATCTCGCCTTGTTCTTATGCCCAGCCTGGTTTCTTACCCTGACCCTAAATAATCAGGTTTTGCAGCCTAACCCTAACATTTTCCTTCTGGAGGTCGGTCTTGCTCACACTCCCTGATTTTCTTTCTCAATGTCATCGGTGCTCAGGGTTAGAAAACAGTCGTGGTTGATGTTAACTTGACTGACTCACGTGACGAACAACTGACGTGACAATATAAGTCAACATGACTTTTAGTTTCACATGGGACTCAAACAGCATGCTCCTGGTTGACAGTCCTGTGTTTGTTTGACCATCCCACCTGCCCTAAGTGGACTATCATGCACTTTATACTACGTCAATTGCTCTGACCGTCTAACAGATAAGCTGCCAGATGTAGCAATATAAACCACTCCTTGACCCAATGGTGAGTGGTGTGATCGTCCTGAACACCAACTCCAGTAACAGCAGGTGCTTCACACCAAGCTAAGAGCTGTTGGACTGCCGAGCACCATCGTTGGGTTGCACAATTCCACCAACTGTACAAAAAACTGAATTGTACTCCCTTTTATATAGTCCTATGCTTTGCTGTCAGATTGAAAATGTAAATATTCTATATAGTGCATGGGGGCTTCAAGCTCAGAATGGCTGATATTATCAAAGTGTTGATAAGAACGTACACTGAGACAAATTACAAATGTCTTCCGCCTCTGCCAATGACAGGAAATCATTACTTCATCCTGGCTCTTGTGTGAAATCATGCAAGTCATGTTTCCATATGGACGTACGTATATGTTGATTGATACCGCTGTTATCTAAAAATGCAACTTTGCTTCTATTCATATGCAAAGGAGAACGGTTTCTTATCAGAACTTTCTACTGACATGAGAGATAATTCATTGCAGAGGATATATTCAGTTGCATAGCAACCTGCAATTATGCATGCTGTCTGGTGAGAAGATACTCACTCGCTGCGTCCTCCATTTCCTCCCTTTAAACTACACTGGAGTACTTCCTTTTTCACAAGGAGTGGACACGATAAACACATCAATTAGCCGTGTCGGAAAGAGATCTACTGCAGCTTGTCATAGCGCTGCAAACAAACTCAGCCACTAACTTCATCAAAATCTAAGCTTGTACATAAAGTACTCAACGGTCTGACACTTCACATGAACTGACAGTGTCGACGTCAAAAGCAGTAGGGGGTGGAGTGGGACAAAATGGCTGCAGCAGCGCCCACAAAAGACGTAAATTAAGTATTCTGCAGGGTGGTGTACAGCATCTTGGGATTGGCATTGGAAATAGAAAACTGAGCCGGATAGCACCACCTCAGGGTCACCAAATCTGTAGTTTTTGGGATAGTTTATTACACCTGCTGCTCATAAATCTTGAACAATAGGGACCGGATGGAAAGCCTTGGTACTGAATCAGCTGGCTGTATATCAAGAGGATCCTCACCTCTGCTGCACTGAGTTAAGAAACTTGAGTGTGGAAAAAAAAAGGGAATAACAAGAAAGTGGCAAAGAGCATTATTCTCACAGATAGAAACTCTCTTATGTCGGGGAAGAGCAGGTCCAGCGCAAAGCTCGAGTATCATCGACTGCCACAGTTCATAGTCACCTGAAGTGGGCAGAATATGAGCCAATGCCTTCAGGCTGTTATTCAGGAAACCACAGGCTAAATCAAATACATTGAACTTTTCAGTTCTACCGCACACCATGCTCCAGCTGGACTGTCATGGACAGCAACTAGCAGCATCTGCCAGCTCCATTTGCTTTGTCGATTTGAATGTTAATTCATGGTGTTGATCGTGATTGGAGATGTCTTTATATTTCAAATACTCTGAGAGGTTAAAACATATTCAAGTTGAAAAGTGCAGCTCCTTTCCTTAGAACACTGGACCTTAACGTTTGATGTTAAATGTACCAGTTTGGTCATTAGGGTCACTTTGGATCATCAGGCACTGTGATGATGACAAAAAGGTGAAGCAAATGGAGGGTTTAACACAATCTCAGAGTGGTACAGAGGAACCTTTTTCCCTCCCTGGTTATTTCAGAGCATTTTTACACCAGTCAGGTAGTGGAATAATCAGAAAACACGAGTAATGCCAGTGAGACAAATAATATCTCCAGTGTTAGACCGAGCAGTGAAAAGTATTCTATCAAACATGGGTGCTATTTACTGGAAAGGTATTTCTGCTTCCCTCAAAAACATGAAACTCATGAATAATTTTGAATATTTTGTCAAAATATGAAACAAAGCACGCATGTAACTTTTAACGCTGTAGTTCTAGGATTGTTGCCGGAGGGTCAAGTATCTGTAAAGAGGATGTGGCGCAACATCTTTGCTATGTCTTCTGTGAGCGTAAGGTGACAAATCCATATGATTCAAACACAGAGCGACACACTGATTTTTGTGAGAAACATAGGGCTGGTAAAAAAACAAAACAAAACATGTATCATAAAATATTCGGCACCCCTACAGTAGGTCTGATGATGATCTATTTTCTTGAATATGAATGTGAAACACAAGTAATGCAACAAGCTATCCGAGGGGCTTTTTTTAACAATTTCTATCAAATGCATTTCATTTCGTTTTTGAGTATCTGACGATGTGATTCCAACCTGATTATCTTTTATAATACCTTTATTTTTCCTACATAATACCACCTGGTTTGACTGATGACTGAGCTGATTAAATAGCTGTTATCAGTTGTTTTCATTACCATTGTAATGTGTCAGACAGGCTAAACTGCACCTACTATAAAAGTGAAACTGAAAAGCAACATGTTCTAACATGTTGTAAAAACTGAATGAAATGTTACAACACAAAAACAACAGCTCCTTTAGGTTTAGGCAACAAAACTACTCTAAATTAGCTTTCCTGTAATGGTTTTCAATATTAATTGTACTATATTCTTTATATAATAATATCCATGGAGAGAGGAAACTGCAAAATGAAGTCTAAAATAGATGCACAGTGGTTGTGTTCTACTCATTGAAAGGACACTGACATATCAGTAATTAAAACCGTTGACTGCTATTTATTTGTTACCATGCTGCTCTGCAGTTCATCTTTTTTCACAGCAAAACCATTTTAGTGTTTTAACGGAGTGTAATGATGCATATTAGATAGCTGGCATATACAAAGCAAACAAACAAAGGATCAGTAATGGATCAGTATCAGTGGTTTGGAACATCCCAACACATTACAGTCTGAGGTTGCTTTTTGCACACGCTGTGTTTCAGAAATGACAAACTTGTGCTTCATTGGGATTGTTTATTAATTTCTTCTGAAAATATGCCCGAGTATTCAGTAGAAGGACTATCAAGCTTTGAAGGAGAAAAGAATCAGGCAGCTTTCTTACTTACTTTAACATTTTTAAATAGTAAAAACTTACTTAAAGGTTAATTCATGAATAATCAAATAATAAATTCACTGACTTTATAATAAGGAAATGTAAACTTTGGGCAGGCACACTTATTAGGTTAGTTACAGTTGCATGATTTAACTACAACCACCTCTAGTAAGACCTCAGATTGGTGCAGATGTGGGTGTGCAAAGGGAGTTGAATAAAATCTTAATAAAAAATAGGCAATGGTAGACTCCTAATGAAGTGCCATTAGAGCTGAACTGCTTGAATTCATAAAACATATTAAGGTTTACATGACAGATTACTTTAATTTGCTCATACTGTGATACCGTAATGCTCATTAATAATTCCTGGCATTTCACCCTACTTAGTATAACTACCTCTTGGTGGATTGGTCCAATGCACAGCTGGACACTCCCCCTCCAAGGCTGCAATTTCCAACATTAACCGGTGTCACTTTCAAGACGACGTTCCCCAAAGCAGGCTGCAGGGATCCATCATGATCCTTGAGAGGATTCCAGGGAATCCTCAGAAAAATGAGGAATAGTTTAATAGTTTAACCGTACTGACACTCCCCAGAACTTAATGTAATGAGAGATTTTATGATGATTTTTGCTCATTAGTCTCTTTTTTGCAGAGGGACTAATGGCACACTGGATTCCTCCCTCAGCTTCCCCGCTGCAGATCTTTTCCATTTAGTCTTAATGAGGTTCACATGGGAGTTGTTCCCTGCTCCCAGTCAGGCTCTCAGGGCAGTGGTTGTCATTTTCACTTACTGAGGGCATCATGAAGCTCTTAAAAAATGTGGTAAAGATTCCATGCTAGACAAATTGACAAGAGGATTACACTGTTAACCCTGATGGTGTCACCTTACCTGCGGTGCATGTAGTTATATCTGTTCTGTTCAAAAATATATGTAAAAGAAAGACTTATATTGGTTTTCATCATAGACCATATATAATTTCTTCTTTTTCCTTCACCATCCTGGTCTTTGGCCATCACCATCTTGGTCTTTGGCCGTCACCATCTTGGTCTTTGGCCATCACCATCCTGGTCTTTGGCCGTCACCATCTTGGTCTTTGGCCATCACCATCCTGGTCTTTGGCCGTCACCATCTTGGTCTTTGGCCATCACCATCTTGATCTTTGTCTGTGACCATCTTGGTTTTTGGTCGTCAACATCTTGTTTTTGCAACCAGAAATTAAATGAGAGGGTGGAGTACAACGGAACGCTGACTAAGACATTTTTAGGCGACCAAAATGTTGTAATTAACTTTGATGAACTGAAAACACACTGTCCAAGGGTGAAAAAAAACAGATAACTCCCAGACCTGACAACGCCGTAGTAGCGACCGGTCAATCACAAGGTAGCCCTGCCCTAAAGCATCCCCTGCTTTATGGTCTATCTGACTCTAAATGGGACCATAATTTACTAAATGAACATCATGCTGTATTGAAGAAGACTTGAAACTAACGATTGAGACCATAAACTCATGTTTACAATGTTTACTGAGGTAATAAATCAAGAGAGAAGTAGGCTCATTTTCTCATAGACTTCTATACAATCAGACTTCTTTTAGCAACCAGAGGAGTCACCCCCTGCTGGCTGTTAGAAAGAATGCAAGTTTAAGGCACTTCAGCATTGGCTTCACTTTTCAGACCTGTAGGTTGCCGCCTGTCTTTCATGGGCAAAATCTAGGACACTATACACAACATTGATTTGGGTGAGTGGTTGAGTGATTTTTTACACAAGGACAACATTTCAAAGATTCTGGTAAAGTTTAGCTCTGTCTTCTAACTCATCTGTCACCATTATAAATGCAGAAAAGAACTTCAACACCATCTGCTCAGACTAACACACGCAAACAAACTGAAACTTTTTTGAGCACCTGATGGAAAGTAATAAAGATTTACTTCATTTTTAGTTCTCACTGTTTGATTTGGCATCGTCGATGAAGCTATACGGAGATCTGCAGATGGTGCATTATGGAAGTTTTCCTGTATTAGTCACCACCTCCTTCATAAAACTCACAGATTTGCCTGACTATGTGTTTGCCTGTGTTTACAGATGCCATGTTAAACTTCCTTAAGTAATGATATCAATAGAAAAATGTTGCCAACCTCTCCACCCAGCTCAAATGCCACTCAACGCCCACCAGGCATTTTATTCCAGCAATGATGCAACTAACTAGCACTCAAACAAAAGGGTTATGAAGAGGACTGAAATGATCCAGCAGTCCCTCCTCTTCATTTAACTTTCAGCTCACTCTATGCACTTGCCCTGTTGTTTCACATAAACCCTGTGAGAACATTAGGTTTTTTGTTGCCTGGATGCAGCCACGTGAACCACTTGCATCCGTTTCCTCTCGTATTCACTCAGTAACCATGCCAACCATCTTCAAATTTGTCATTCGTGCATCTGGATGAGGTTTAATTACTCTATTTTGATGAGCCAGGGTGTGAGCTTCAAACCAAAATCCACGTTCCATCCAGGATAATACAACCCTAGCATTAACCATTTCATTAAGAGTTGGATATGAGTCATTTTTCTTTACTGCCAATATGATGGAGGTTTCTCTCTGTAGACTCATAAAACAGCCTGTGAACCTACCATGAGATTATTTTCACACACTGCTTATTCATGTAATTTTTCATTCATGTTTTATGCAAATTAATTCATTATCTAAAGGCCTAATGTATCCTGGAGTTTTCTTTACCACCACCAACAGATGGTGTGGGTCAACCGGTCTCACAGAGCTGTTAACCCTCAAGGAATTTCATTAGTCTGGGGTTTCATTGGAGAAGCTCGGTGTCCCGTGATTTGTATTCTTATAACACGAAGAGCTGAGAGTATGTCCTTCCAACTCAAGGCTACAATAGTGGATTTATTGGCTCTCTGGTTGAAAAAGTGGTGAAATCAGATCACTTGCTCTGACATTGACATTTGCACACTGTAGTTTATTTTGTTTTGTCAGCTTTTCGAAATGGAAAAATGAGCAAATCCTGCAGGAAAATTCACATTTTTGCTTTACAAATTTGTGTGATTTTCATATTTTTGACTGAAGTCAGACCTGCATTTATTTGCACCCGTTCATCTTAAAACCCGTAACAAAAGAATACAGTATATTAATAAAGATACCAAAACAGACCCAGAAGGCCTGTACATCATTATCAATGGGACAATCGATAACAAAAATATCACAATAGCCAGCATGTACGGTCCAAACACAGACGACACTGCTTTCTTTCACATTGTCTTTTACATCCATGACAGAATTTTATTCCTCCACAACTATAAGTGGTGAGACTTCAACACTGTGACTGACCCATAGCAAGATAGATCAGCACCAGCCAATCATTCCAAAAACTGTCGCTCCGCTGAAACTATAAAACAATAGATGACAGACTTTGGTCTTGGCGATAGCTGGAGGTTACAACAAAACCCATCCACACACGAATACACCTTCTTTTCACCGGTACACAAATCACACTTTAGGATAGACTATTTCCTGGTTAGCAACTCCGTAATTGCAGATATATCTGTAAACATAATTCACCCAATTAGCCCTGACCATGCCCCAATTAGCTTCAAACTCAACAGCAAATCTTCATTAAAAAAATAAATAAAAAAATACTCATTGGCGCTTCAACACCTCGCTACTACAGGAAGAAGATTTTACACATTTCTTTAATAAAAAATGGGCCCTTTTCACAAGGACTCACCAGAAATTACACCCACCACCCTCTGGGAAACGGTAAAAACAGAATTTAGAGAACAATTCACATGCATGTCACAGGAGATATAAAAAAAATCAAGTTAAAGTGGCAGTAGGCAGTATATTTTTGGCATCATTGGGCAAAAATTCCATAATAACCTTTCAGCATATTGTAATTCAAGTGTTCTGAGAGATAACTAGACTTCTGCTCATCATCATGGCTCTGTTTTCAGGCTTTAGAAAATCTAGCCCGTGACAGGAGACTTTGACCAATCACAGGTCATTTCATTGAGAGAGCGTTCCTATTGGCTGTGCTCTGGTCATGTGACTGGTACTTGGCGTTCCTTCACCAGATTTCACAATGGCGGCGGCATCACAAACCTTCTCATTTTACAGCTAAACCGTACACTACAAGATGATTCTGAAAACATTTGATTTGATTGACAGCCGGCTCTCATAGACGGCAGATGGACAGCAGACCTCAGATCAGCTCTGACTGCTTGTTTTCCTTCGTTATGTGAAATCTTGCAGATGCCGTTAGGAGCACCGGAGTACAAAGAGGAACATGATTTTTTCAGGTTACCTGTTTCATGTACTACTGTAAAAATAACTTTTCTCAATCATATTTGTTCCAATCTCGCCTACTTCAGCTTTAAAGATTAAGCAGTAAAGGCTGAACTAGTCTGACTTTTTCTTCTTCTAAAATTGCATTTCCCGAAATGCAACCAATTGCATCTCTTCATTACAGCCTGCCTGGGAAATGCAGACATCTTTCTGTTTTTCAAGCTCAAGCCGAGATAATCCCGATGACATCATCAGGGGTTATTTTCTGAAAAGACGACCGAGTACAACTTACCCATGACAAATAAACTTCTTGTGTAAAAAAGAGTTAAAGTTTTCAAACCTGAAACTAGCTGAACCCTGACAGAAATATGTTCTGGTTCGGATAATAATCAAATTCATGATACATCAACATAAGCACAACTACACTCATGAATGATGAGCTTCAATATGCTCTGCATGCCTAATAAATGATCTGCAAAGATTTACACTATTCAGCCGAAGCAGTGGCTCCACAATGAACAAAACTCAGTAGCGTCCTTGTAGACATCAGCCGAGAGGTCATTTTTTTCATCAGTGCACTCAACAAACAATGCTGCTGGGTGCTGGAGTGGGACTTCAGAGCGCAGCGTATTTATGCAGCTTTAACAAAGCCAACAAAATCCACACACAAAACAGAGTGGCCGTTGTTTCTGAAGGGGAAAGGCTTTGTGGCGGCTATCTGCTGGTGTAACCCTGTTGACTGGAGCCACATCTGCATGCATTAGGTTTTGCTGTATACGGGATCAATAGTGGAGAGAGAGGCTTCAAAGAGGACGGCGATGTGCCAGAGGGCTCCGTAGAGAAGACGTGCCCGGCTAAAAGGCATCGGGGTGCGTAGATCCCCACTTCTATTGTGCTGTGTGTTTTATATTTGCCCCCATCGCAGGGAGCGAGCAAACACTTTTATCAACACCTCGGCTCTGGACATAAATAGAGGAGAGGGAGAAGAAGAACAAAGGAGCAGAGCAAGACATGCTTCTCTAAGTATAGAACAAGAGAAAGTAGGGCTGCTCGATTATGGCAAAAATCATAATCACGATTATCTTGGTAACTCCTACACAGTTCTCCAGCCATATATTTTGTATGTATATAGCTACATACTTCTGAGACATTATACCTGGCCCTATACCAAAAAACAAACTGTAAAATTAAAATTATATATATAAAAACTAAAACTAAACTTTTGAAAAAACTGAAACTAAACCAAGAACCAGCAAACTGAAAACTAACTAAACCTAAACTAAAATAAAAAGTTTTAGCCTTATAGTTTTCATAAAGGATTATATTGACAACAAAGGGACTGTTCATGTTCATTGAATGTTACTTTATGACTACACGTCTACTGGCTGCAAAAACAGCATCAGTATAAGGTGGACAGGTACGCAACAGATTGGTCCATATTATCACAAATTACGATCATTTGGTGCTAAATATGAGGCATCTGGCCTCTTTATCAACTATAGCACCAACAATTCTACTAAAACAGCAAAAGCCTTCCTGAAATAAGACACATTATTTCAGGAACATCTTTACCGATTGAAACGTTACCTAAAAGAGAAATAAAAATAACAGTGTGCGGACCTCCTCTGTGCCCTACATTATTACAGGAAGGCATGTGCTCTGAATATGGGAATATCTCTGATTAGAGAAAGATAAATGAGGAGGATAACTGTAAAGAAAAGAGAAGACATTTCTACCGGAGTGAGCCGGTCTCCTGTGGAGGTATAATTAAATGTGCTAGCTCTTGTTTCATATTAGAGGATATGAATACAGTATTAGTCATTAATGGCTGAGAATGGTGATGGTGCTTTTGAAAGATGGGGAAGAAAATGGGAAGAGGAAACATGAGAGAGGAGGTAAATTAGTTTCTCACCTACAGTATGTTGGGCCACAGATCTGAAAGGGTTGAAGGAAAGTGTGTGCACACTTCAGAATTAATTGCTGTTCCAGCTGCCAAATGTGGACATATTTGCTTTGTAGAATGCGAAACGAAAAGACTCCATGATTACAACGCAATCATTTTCTGATTGGAACTCCACAATGGCACGGCAAAAGAGGCAGTCATTTTGGCTTAGGGTGGGCCTGATTACAGCTATAGAGGAGAATAATAAAATAGTCAGACAGCTCTCCTTTGTCTCGTTCTTTTTATTAACTGTTATTTGGACAGTCAACACCTAGGAGATTAAACAGAAGTGAGAGGAGGATTCAAGCGCTACGGTTATAATTTAGTCCCTGAAGTGATTGATGCTCTGGGGACACTCTGGAGGTTCATGAGTATTAGCTACATGAGGATCATAATGTTGGTGGAGTAAAGCCTCAATTATACTACGAAATGGACGCATACAAGGACAGCTGCGGACACCACGAACGCGTATACTTTTGCGATCAATGTATCCTCAAACAATGGTTCGTATGATATCTTGACATGTGTCACTTTCCGCTGGTTACATGCATACAGTCTTTTCAAAATAAACTTTTGTCTTCACAGGAAACAGCTTGGTTAGGTTTAGGACAAGATCGACTTGGTTAGGATTAGGCAACAAAACTACCTAGTTTTAGGAAAAGATCAACTTAGGTTTAGGTGACAAAACTACTTAGGTTTAGGCGACAAAACTGCTTATGTTTAGGCAACAAAACTACTTAGGTTTAGGTGACAAAACTACTTAGCTTCAGGTGACAAAACTACTTAAGGTTAGGCGACAAAACTACTTAGGTTTAGGCAACAAAACTACTTAGGTTTAGGCGACAAAACCACTTAGGTTTAGGTGACAAAACTACTTAGGTTTAGGCGACAAAACTACTTAAGGTTAGGCGACAAAACTACTTAGGTTTAGGCAACAAAACTACTTAGGTTTAGGCGACAAAACTGCTTAGTTTTAGGTGACAAAACTACTTAGGTTTAGGCAACAAAACTACTTAGATTTAGGCAACAAAACTACTTAGTTAGGTTTAGGTGACAAAACCACTTAGTTAGGTTTAGGAAAAGATTGACTTGGTTAGGATTAGGTGACAAAACTATATATACGCATACACCCTCTGATGACTATATTATGTCACGCAGAACATGGCAGACCCTTGTGTACTTGTGGACGTGGAAAGTGTACATAATATGCCCTGAGTGTATGAGGTAATAATACTAATTTGTTATTTCCAATAACTTTCAATGACATGACATTGCAAAACACTTCTCTTAGACTACAGTGCACAGTGTGTTCATGTGCATATTCATATTAGAACACAATACCCTTAAGAAAATAAGTAATACTGTAATATGCTGATGAAGTGAGGAAATGAGTGTGGAGTGCTGGAACTGATTGGTGATTTTGGTGGCAACCATATTTACACCGGAGGCAGTTTTTCCAGTTATGCAGTAATGAGGCTGGTTTGAGATTGACCTTGCTTAAATGGCACTGCTAATAATGCTACGAGGACCACAATCAGGGCCATTTAATCACCTGGCTTAATGTTCTTAATATCCCAGGTTGTGAAGCTTGCACTATTAGCAGCTTTTGTATTTTAAAACAAAGACCTGAGCAGGTTGAATTGAGTTTAATAGCTTCAAACCTTTCCTTGCGACTTTATGAATTTCAGTATCAAATTTACTTTTTTGCACTTTGTTATGCACTCTGCTGAAAGCTAAGCTCTGCAACAGCTTAATCAGTAACGCATAATGCTCCTAATCCTATAAAATCCTTGACAAGTCGCCCTGCCAAACAACATGATTTGTGACAGATTCCTGCCATATCTCCCGCTGCTTACATGACCCAGCAGCACCCGTCAGCACCCAGGCGAAAGGGTTGCATTCAGTGCACCATCACCATCTCACCTCCTGCAAATTCAGATCCACACAGCTCCTCAACGTCCCATTTTTTAGCCTGGCATATGACATTAACTAATAACCGCACTTCCCAGGGTTCCATTGCATTACTTGAGTTCCGTGTGATCACATGCAAAGACGTTTTGTCATTTGTACGCTCTAATAGCTTGCGGAAAAGTCCTAATTCCTGCTATTCTGAGGCAGGAATTACTTTCTGAAAAGCCTTTCTTCCTTGAGACAATGCAGGCAAGTGGGGAGAACGCTGGAGCCTGTGGTGGGAGATGAAGGCTGTAATTGGCGTCACGCCTCACTAACCACATAGCAAAGGTGTAACGATGGGTGATGGAGTGACATACGGACGGCGATGAGCAGTAGGGGGCCAATCTTTAACGTGTGTGAAGCGCTGAGAAAACCATGAGAAAAGTTTAATCCCTTCCATACTACTTAATTGGAGTGTCTTAACTGGCTCAAGATGCTGTTCATTTTATTTTGTCTACATTAATGGTTCATTGGCGCGTTTTTTCTATGGATGGCACCACTTTGGTCCGAACTGAAATATCTCAACAACTACTGGACGGATTGACATGAACATGAACGTTGATGGTCCCCAGAGGATGAATCCAAGTGACTTCGGTGATTCACTGACTTTTCCTCTAGCGCCATCATGAGGTTGTCCAACACTGTGGTTTATGACCAGGCAGCAACCTCCAGGTCTGAAAAGTGAAGCCAATGCTGAAGTGCCTTCAACTTGCATTCTTTCTAATAGCCAGCAGGGGGCGACTCCTCTGGTTGTATAGAAGTCTATGAGAAAATGAGCCTACTTCTCACTTGATTTATTACCTCAGTAAACATTGTAAACATGAGTTTATGGTCTCAATCTCTAGTTTCAAGTCTTCTTCAATACAGCATGATGTTCATTTAGTAAATTATGGTCCCATTTAGAGTCAAATAGACCATAAAGCAGGGGATGCTTTAGGGCGTGGCTACCTCTTGTTGGTGTCCATGTTAGTATGCTAACATGTCGATGTTAGTATTTAACTCAAAGCATTGCTGTGTCCAGGTACAGCATCACAGAGTTGCACGGCTGTAGACTTTCTCTACAGTGATGCTGCACATTCTAGATATCACTTCATGTCAAAGGTTTAAAAGAGTTTTAAAAAAACTACTGCCAACTACGACGAGCATAGTAGGTCAAAGCTCAACCAGGAAATCGGTCAATAAGCTGTAATAGGTGTTTACTGTACAACAGGCAGTAATCTATTTGACCTTCGCCTTCATTTTCTCCACCAAATACGTTTGTCTAATATATTTGTTTAACAACCGCGGAATCGTCTGACATGTTTCGTCGGTCTCTGTGTTCCTAGAACTCTTAAATTAACACAGTTTTACTATTACAAACAGGAACGATACCCACAACTATGTCAATAATTAAGACACAAGTTGGAATTATCCTCGGAGTATGGGCTCAAAACTGCAGCTGTTTAAAACCTCACCAACCCTGCATGCAGCTGACCAGTGAACAGCATGGCAGCGGTCATAGCCCAAATCCTTTTGACATAAAATGGAACGTTAAATCTGTCTCTGTCTCATGCATAGACACCCTGGCCGGAGTACAAGATTGCTGCTGACAGCCAGTCATGTTCGCTGTTCCACCTGGCCTTTTGTCAAAGGTGAGACACACAGCATCAGATCTGCAGAAGGCACTGTTGCATCAACAAAAGTTTAAAGCACCAACCACCCAGGAACTAATCTGAGCTAAAGCTATAGAGACTGAAGCTAATATCATCACAGAAACACAACTTTAGAAAACAAGATTTGTCATCAAGTTGGAGGAATCCTGACACATTTCCAACTCCAATTAACACCCCGTCAGACATGATAAGGAGTTACGACATTGTGTCGGGAGACCCGCCAAATAAGATTTACATGTTTTTTTTCCGTCATTTAATCAACCTGAAAACTGGGGTTATGCTTTCAATTTGTCACATCTTGACTACGTTAACTCCCCGTACAGCCTGCATGATATCTCCACAAATTGCAGCCCAGACGATATTACACACATTTAACTTCACTGCAGAGAAATTCAGTTTCAACAGGGTATTGATCATCTTCTATAGATTCTTTCTTTGTCCTCGGGTCTATATTAAAAAGTATCTCTGAGCTTTTAACTCACAGTGAACTAAAGCGCAGCCTCAGATTTTATTGCTACAGTTGAACTATTTCAATAATCGCTATTATCTAATAAAGGCAAAAAACTAAAAAAAGAGAGCGCTGTGCTGTAAGGAGTGAAACACTAAGAGTACATTTTACTATCTTATTTCATGGAACTCCCTACAGGATATATAGTAGTAAAGAGGAGAACTCATTTCTGTGCACTCAGACCTTCAGGCCTGCTTCCTGATGAAGGATGAAATGAATCATAGAGCAACGGGACATGCATAAACTAAAAAGCTATATGCATATAGCTGTTGGGCCGTGGCAACGCGTGGGCCTGGTTTCTGGATGAATCTTCTCCTCACATAGCTGCGTCCAGGTCGAGGGAGTCAGTGTTTTGAGATCAATCTAGGCTAAGCCTTTCCTCATCCTCTCCTCACGCTTGGCACAACAAGCGGCCTCATACACCTGATCACAAGGGCTTTGGTAGGCTCACGGCTTTTCCACGGGTTTTTGAGACGGACCCAGGTATTTTTTCTGCTGCAACACAAGCCTTGACCCTGTAACCTTCTGCACAATGTTGGCCATTTTGTATTCATGAAAAGCTGCAGGAGGAGATGAGAAATCTGCTGCAAATGGGCTTGATTAATCTGGCGGTGAAGCCATGCTGGGGCGACAACTTTAAGATGCAAACCCCTCTTTCATCAGCTGGTAGCCATTATCACAATTATCTATTTTCAGCGGCCCAATCTTCTTCATTCTACCAGGACGGTGCTGCTGTTGCTAAAGTAAGCAACACATCTCAAATGAGATCCCAACTCTGACCTTGATAAGTGCATAAAACTGCCAAAGGCCGGTTCTACTCAGAGCGGTAAATATATGGCACTGAGAACACAACAGATACAAGCTACTCTCTCACAGGTACTCAAATGTTTGGCAGAGAGCCACTTTGGACAGAACAAATCATAGCAGCAGCTGCACTTATCTATGGATATTTATTCTGTCCTCTCACAAAATGAGCCAACTGTGTCCTGCACTCTTCTTCATTTTATCCATCTTAATCACGCAGCGGCTAAACAACAACAAACACAGAGAGGCCTTGTGTTGGTGACCTGGGTTACACTTCCAGCCAAACGGATGAGGCATTTTGTTCACGCTAGCAGGCCGGGACCATAATTAGAAGGTTAATGGTTTAATCCCTGCAACACCACATTTCTTCAGCCCTGTCCAAGTGACACACTTGTAGAGCAAATCCATACAATCACTGTTAAATAGAGGTGTCTCACAGTGGGGCACTGGTGCAATTAGTCAAAGCACTGCTGCTCCTTCACTGATGGACGCTGTGGTGGATCTTAATGTCAAGGGATTTCTATATTCAGGCATCTTATGAAATGCCAGCGCAACATCAGCTCTCCTCAACACTGCTCCCAGTAGACTGCACATACCAAAAAACTGACTATTCATCCATGTGCAATATCAGTGCATACTTAACAATGCAATATCAATATTTCATATATGCAAATGTGAACTCAACTATCCATTCTTTCTACTATGATATTTAGTTTTTTGTACTGTTTACTTATATCTTTACTACAGATATCTCAACTACAGTATGACTTGTCACAATTCTACTTCAATAGACTTAGAAATGGAAAAGGCCTGTGGGGTTGCACAACTAGATTCATTAGGTCTGCATATATGCTGTATATTTGCACAGCTTGCACAACACACAAATCCTATATACACTATGGCCTAGGTATTATCATGCATAGCTTTTTTTTCATGTTGTTGCACTCTCCCCTTTGCTGCTGTAACACTGCAAATGTCCCCGCTGTGGGACAAATAAAAGGTTATCTATTCTAATCCCTGAAGCAAAGATGTACAGTAGTGGCAATAAGATGACTAGTCCCAAACACCAGTCCTGAAGATTTATGATGGCAGACATATCGGGTTCTAGACAGAGCTGAAACTATTAATTGATTAGATTACAAAATTATAAAATTACTTGCAAACTATATGGACAGTCGATTAATCTGTTTGAGCAATTTTTTAAGAAAAAAAAAAGTCTGAATTCTCTGATTCCAGCTCCTTAAATGTGAATATTTCCTGGTTTCTTTACTCTTCTATGACAGGAAACGGAATATCTTTGACATTTGAGGACGTCATCTTGGACTTTGGGAAACAAATATACATTTTATAGACCAAACAACTAATTGATTAATCAAGAAAATAATCAAAAGATGAATTAGTAATGAAAATAATTGTTAGTCGCCAACCCCTTATTCTAGAGGCAACCATCTTCAGTAAACCCATGAACATATCTGCCTAAAGTTTGACATCTCTGAGTAATGAGGCTTCAGAACGGAGCCTCAGTGTCTGAAGCCTTATTATAACCCTTTGAAGCAATCAGTGCCCTGAAACAGTTACCGCTGCTGGACTGAGGATAAGGAGGAGAACTCTGCAAGGAAACAACACAGTTTTGGCCTAAACAGTCACAAAAAAAAACTGTTCCGGTGAGATGATTAATTCCACCTTGATTCCAAATGGAGCTTCAAGTGTTTCACAAACTTCAGAAGACGTCAGATAACCACGCCAGCATTGGGAAAACTATTCTTTGCATTCATTACAGAGGAGTCAAAGGGTGTCATCCGCCATGAGAATTCATGAAGAAGCTAAAATCAGATGTCAAAAGGAATAATAAACCCAACAGGGCGCGCTGCATGCTGTGCTGCTTGACTTTTGACTGGTAATGTCAACATGGTTAATACCCTCCAACAGTGTTATGTATACGAGGCGCATGTGGGCGCTCCACTATATGTGTTAATAAGATAAGTCTGCATACTTCCACTGTGTGGCTGTCGAAACAGCGTGATCCCGGTCAGTACAACTCACAATAATGTTTCTATTTAAATCCAAGTTAACATTTGGCCAGCAGGGCTCACAGTCAGCTTGTTAATGCCAAACCCCGCAACGTATTTTACATTTCTGTGGCTCCGGTAGCTTCAGTTAGCTTCATGTCAGCGGGGCCACATAGCACTGCTTGAGAAATCTGAACTGCAATGCCCAGAAATTACGTAATTTCTCATCAGTAAACCGCTCACAGCATGCTACTGTTTACCAGCCCGGCTGGACTATGATCTTTTTATCCATCAACAGACACTGAAGAGACAAGAGAGGCAAAAGATCTCCTGCTGGTGAGTCACTGGTCAGAGCGCTGCTTGCCGCTGGGACGGCTCTGGATGCTTTAATTTCACTTCCTGTGAGCAGAATTTAGATTCTGGGCTGATTAGACAAGTGTGATTTTTTTTACATGAAAACACTGCATCATGACACTTCCTCCTTCACATCTCTGGACAAATCCTTCTAAAACACTTCATCAACAATATGCGTCAATTTACGATGTTTAATCTCTAACATCCAGAGCTCGTCGTGTCAGGATCGTCAGGCTGTAACGCAGAGTCAATTCTTCCTTTCATCATCAATCGAGATGCTGCAGGATTTCCAACTCACACATGTGAGCCCACCAGAGGCCCCCAAATGATATCACATTCGTTTGTAGATAAATTTATGATGTCTCATAAATTTCAATTGGAATATGCACCCGTGAAAATGTGTTTTTGTTGTTGCTGTGAGCTATGAACCCTCGTGCTCCCCGTCTCTGCTCTGGCATTTTTCGGATACTTGCACACATCCTGCTGATATTGCTTTGCTGCTTTGTAGTTATACCATCACACACAAATTTGCATCAAATTCTAGCTATCTTCAATGTTTTGGGATCATTTGCATGATGTTGTTTGCTATCTGACGGGGGGGGGGGGGCACTTGGCTGTGTCGGTACGTGGAATCGGGGATGGGGATCACTCCGACGGATGACGCCGGATGGCGACAGCCAGAACAATGTGTTCATTCTCCAAATCTGTCGATTCACTTAATGACACAATAGAGTCTAATATATCTATTGTGAGAACTACAATAGAGACGTTTTTGTCTTTTTTAGGGGAGTACAGGGGGTCTTTAGGGGGAGATAGCAGGTCAACAGTAGATGTCACATAGTAGTGGTGTACATCATCTGAAAGCTGGGAACCTGAAGATTAATTTGAGATGCAGCTCAAGTTCTTCTAGTCATTAATAAGAAATAAAAATTAGTTATTAAATTAATTAATTAATTAATTAAACTAAATTGTGAAAGTGTATATGAGCGTAGAACATTATGTGATGGTCATCCCCATGCTCTACTACTGTTGCAGCAATTTAAATTTAACCCTTTTCTGCCACTGGAGAATTGATAAAAATTATCAATAATCCCTCTAAAACATCACATTAAGACACCAAGACCTTGAGGAACACCATAAAAAAAGCCATGCTGTGATTAGGGATCAAAAACTTTTGACATTTGGAGATTTCTGCAAGAATTGCATTTCTCAGCGATTGGATGGCGAGCACTTCTGTTGTGGAAACTGCTCAGAAACCTCCCTATTGTCAATCTAGTTAGGAAAGCCATCCATCCTCTGAATGCTCTAGGTCTCTAGTTTGTGGCTGTAAAGTTTCATGAGGTTGTGATTATCCTAGAGGTCACCACAGGTCATTTTATACAGTGAGGTTAAGTTTCAAAAAATGAATTCAATGCAATGAAATGGCCACTATGGGGACAAACATCATCACACATGAATACAGTTGGGCTCATTGGATCCACAGGAGTCTCAGCTTTACAGTGATACCCAATGTATGTAATTCAAGACTGTTTAGGGACCTCAGTATGCACAAATATTCAAACACCATTTTTTAGAATAGACGAAAATAACACATTTATACTGCATGCAAAAAACTGCATGTGATTATCATAAAGTGGGCATGTCTGTAAAGGGGAGACTCGTGGGTACCCATAGAACCCATTTCCGTTTACATATCTTGAGGTCAGAGGTCAAGGGACCCCTTTTGAAAATGGCCATGCCAGTTTTTCCTCACCACAATTTAGCCCAACTTTGGAAAGTTATTTAGACAAGCTAGCATGACATGGTGTTTTCTATAGTTTCATATAATATCTGTAACTTCACTCCAGCTCCTGCTAGAGAACCAGCTACCGCCTCTGAAGATCAGTAAAGTCCAGGGGGTTAAAAGGGCAGAAAACAATATTTCTTCCCCGTTGCACAAAGTGGCCATATCTGTGGAGGGCTGATAGGGAGTGCTGCAGGGATCTGTGTGCTGTAAAATATGTTCAATGTTGTAATTCCTACTGGTTGCCAAAAGAGGTTAATAAAGGACAAACGCCTCATAATGTCCCTGAACATAATGCAGATGTGTGTCTCCTATTGCATGCAATATATATCGTGCATGAACTGTACACTATAATCCTGCAGTATCCATCAACACTTGGAGGTAGTGCGACAGGCTGCAGCTTTTAGCTCCAATCAAACAGTTTTGCAATGTACCTCTATCCAGAACAATCTGCTCTCCCAGATGGGAGACAAGGCTGCAGAAGAGACATCAATACATGTGATCAAGTGTCGGTGTCCCATTGTAATGCACTTGGCGAATGATTTACCCCCAGCTGCTCGGCACACAGCGTCATAAACCTGAAAACAACAACTGGAAAAGCAGCGAGGGATCTCATTCATTTCCCAGCACGAAATGACACCAGACTGAGGAGAGGTCGGCTTCCATCTGCACAGATAAAGGTGGCTGCCATTAATCTGCACAACGCCTTGCATCTCCGCGTCTAATTGGCTACTGCTAATTTGATGAAGGGGGAAAAAATTAAAAAAGGTTGGATTTTACAGATGTCAGTGTGATGATTCACAGTGATATTTGCAAGTTGAGAGGGGTGGAGTCAGTGGAAGAGATTAGAGCCAAGAACTGCCAAGGTGAGGCATATAATATAAAAAAAGACATCTTAAAAAAAGTCATGTCATGTCGCTAAAAAAAATCAAGTCGTCCAAGGTTTCCCTTGAGTTTGTCACTGTGATTTGCCTTATCCTGCCTCGTGATAAGACAGACCAAAGCAGTATTTTGCTTAAAGGGGACATATCATGCTCATTTTCAGGTTCATATTTGTATTTTGGGTTTCTACTAGAACATGTTTACATACTTTAATGTTCAAAAAAAGATTATTTTTCAAAAGCTGTCTGTCTGAAAATACCTGTATTCCCCCTGCGTCTGAAACGCTCCATTTTAGCGCCTGTTTCTTTAAGACCCCCTCCTGAAAAAGCCCAATCTGCTCTGATTGGTTTATGAGAAAACGACGCACCTTTGCAAAGATACTTTCTCAAGCTGTGGGCAGAGATCAAGTGGCAACCCCTCAGTGCTGAGAAATGAAGCCAATGTGGAAGTGCCAAAAACTGCAGTTCTTCAAATGGCCACTTGAGGCTCCAGAAGTGAGTCAATCCCCCACAACGCTCCATGTTAAAATGCCCGACTGCTGCTGTAAACACGTTTAAGTGTAGAATATGAGAGAGCAGCAGTTATGGTTATCCGTTGGGTTGAAAAGAAGAGGCTAGAAAGTGTCATTTGTGACGGCTATTTCTTCTGCATTCACATTGTCTCACTGTAATAGAATAGAGTAAAATGTGTTGCTTGTAGAACAAGTAATATCATATCCAGCTATTTCTTATGTTAGTAGGGAAAGTCCTTTGATAGATGGAAATCGTTTCTGCTTATATGCGCCGAGGAAATGACAATAGCAAGAACATTTCTAAACTTTACGGTAGTCTCCCATTTTGTTGGTTGATGGGCCGACAGTCAAGGACTGCTATAGTGTGTAAATACGTCCTCTCAAAGTGTTCCCCTGGACTATAACCTGTCAAACCTAGAAAGTAGGATATATTTTCATGAATCCAGGAAGGCTGAAGGGACAAAAAGTCTAGATTTTGTTAACAAGGTGCATCTAAATGAAAGACATGTCGAGCATATATTGTAGTGGATACTGAAAATGGGAATTCTGCAATGCGATGTAATAAAATAATGTGTGAAATATCCATCCTTCTAAGGTTAGCCAGAACTAACAAACCGAAAACCACATTTAAGTTAAATGCGGATATCAGCCTGTTTTGCCTCTAAACTGATTTATTGGTCTGAGCTCAAGTGAGCCTAATATCCATCTCATTGCATGATCTGTGCTCAACTGCAGCCGACATTTGCCAGATTGCATTCATGGACTGATATCTGTACTGGCTCCCCCTGAATGATTGCCACGAGGCACTGCTGCACTCACGCTTCATCTAAGAAATCCCCAGTGAACACTCCATCATCCTTCAGCGTTTCCCGAGCTGGATTGCAGCGTCTCGCCGTCTCCATCAGACCCCACTCGCTGTATGATTTCCTGTTTTGCTCTCTGCTTCACCTGCACAACATCAGCTCCAATATTTCCTTCAACATCACAGAACTATTGTATGTTTTGTAAAGAATTCAGCCTTACAGCGCCGGTTCAGTCGGCGAGGCCTGACGCACTTTAATGCTTTGACAGTCTGATGCTTTGCAAGGTCGCCGATGGTAAATGCCACTTTCAACCGACTCAGATTCAATGAAAATCCATACATGCCCATTCCGTACAACCTAAACCAGGAATCAGGGTGTCGTACCAAATGAGAAGTGTCGTAGAAAATGAGACCCTTGTAAAATATAAATGACGCCTCCAGCTGAGAGGTCGTCCTTGGCGAGACTGTTACAGTTAGCAGGAGAATGAATGAGCAGAACGCCTTCGTTCTAGGCATGGATGCCTTCCTCCACACATGCACACAGTCCAACTAAAAAATATCTGTCATAGTCATGTCTTACTGGTCCATGTAATGAATAGACTGCACAGTCAACAACATCCTCTAAGCCAGCATCCTCACAACAATACGGCACAGTGGCTTTAAATGTGCCACTTAACCACAGCAACCACATTGTCCCACATGTCAGTACATCTGAGTAACTCAGGACCAAAATGAAGTGAAATGCATTTAACAAATCTATCTATAACACAGGAAACAGTCAGTAAATCAAAGCTAAACTCAACTGATTATGACCAGTGCTGGGCAGTAACACGTTACTCAGTAACACATTACTGTAATATTATTGCTTTCCCCAGCACCTGAGCTAACCGCTAATGTACAAAGGACACATTGATTTACATTATGGGGTGCTCAGGCTCTATTCAGTAAAAAAAAAATGAGTATTAGGCGAAGGTAAAAAAAAAAAAGCAATCATGATGTGTTCAAATGTAATCCTATAAAATGTCGTTTTTGATGAGAAACTTGAATATATCCAATTGTTTGAAGGAGATGGTTTTCACAGCAATATAAAATAGATAATAGAGAGGGACCTTCATAACACTAGCTCAGAGCAGCTTGTAAAATATAATTAAAACTACCGATGCCAACATTTTTTAAATGATTGAAAATCCAATATTTTATTCCCTAATCATTTGAATTGTGTGTTTTTACGCAAATAACCACTATAGATGACTACTAGGATAAGATATAATCAAATAAGAAAATGATCTGTATCGGCCGTTTTTTTTCTACGATCTGATACATAACTCAAAACCGTGATACAATCTGAACCGTGAGTTTTGTGATCTGTTGCACCCCTAGTCAGTAGGCATCTTTGTACTGACTACATACTTATTTTTTAAACTTTGAAGTAATAAGTAAAGTCATATTATAACTTTTAATAGGAGTAATAAGTAAAAAGAAACTTCTTACATCTGCCCAACGCTGATTATGAGTCAATCATACTCGGCTCCTAAATTCTGGATGCATATTCACTAGAGTGCATGGCTCATAAGGTTCTGTGAATATCCTGATTAAAATAAGGCAATGGGAATTTGAACCAGAGCATGAATAAAGCAAGCTGAGGGAATGAGGTCTGTCTCTTGTGCATGGGCTGTATGACGTCATAACTTCAACTGTAGGAAGATATCATCTTTGTGCTTGTTGTCCCTAAAGCGTTTAGTATGGAAGTTTACTTGACCTCTGTGAAGGGAGATGTTCATTTTAAGTTCATAAACAACTGTGACATCTAGATTGAACTGTTTGTAATAGTATCAACGATTGTGCCACTTCCCTTTCTCCCTTTTCTATCATCTTCATCTATCATTTATATTCTTTGTGTTCGATTTTCTGAAAGTTTCCCTTACGACATAACGTATCTAAACAGGGCACAGTCTCCTTCTCCCGCCTTCCAGCCCGTCTGCAAAAACCGCATAAGGAATGAATCACAACGGTAATCACAATCTGAAAGACTGTTGGATCCATTCATAACATTAAGAAGTCAAACGGTGACAACATCCACTGCACGACAGCGGGTGCAGTACCTTCAGCCAAATTCTATGAGTCCGTTAAAGGAAGCTGACAGCTCAGGAGTCCCAAACAGCCAGATAAATAGATAAAAGCTCCCAGCGACAGGGAGCCTGAGAGCAGTATGACATTTGTCTGGGAATTGTCTTGTGTGAGCAAAATAAAGCGACTATAATGAAGAGGAGGAGGTTGAAGCGCTGCACAGGAGTTTTTTTCCAGATGCCTGAAATATGGGGGGGAGAACAGTTACTACAAACGAATCCTCATGAGGAGAACTTTGAGACAGAACTGCCAAGACAAAATTAATGTTGGCGCATAATTGGCAACCTGCGTCTTTCATGCTAATGAAGATTAATGATGACACAAACAAGGGAAGATCAAAGATGCCCGTCACTCCTGAATGTAATGGAGGAAACATCCGGAAACCATGCAGGATCCATCACAACCTTCAGGCACCACTTCCTGGGGTTCTGGCAGCTGAGTAAAGACTCATTTTGGTAAAAAAAAAAACATGGAGCAGCAAATCCCCATAAATATATAAAAAAATGCAGCTATCTGTTATTTTTACATCTGGAACTAAACTGGAATCTTGCTTCCTAAATTGTTTTGCTGTGTAAAACCATAACGGTGTCCACGCTTGGAAGCAGTCGATTCAATTTATACTGCAGGAGACTGCAGTCCACCCTGGCTGGGAGTATTTTATATACTACACAGAGCTGTAATCCATCCATGTCCCAAGCAGAGTGCTGAAGTGCAGCCCTCCGGTGTCACCGGCACAGATGTTTAATCACATCCTCGGCAGGGAAGCACCTGATTGGAATTCAGTGGGAGGGTAAAACTGATGTAGGATAATGAGCGCTCTAATGGAGCAAATATGTTTATGCACACATGATTCTCTATCATCATTTCTTAGAACATGTTTGCCATGCAACTCTTGTCTCTCTGTCTTTATTTAGACAGAAACAAACTGTGAATAATAGCTGGTATTACGACGGTGTATTAAGGCCCTTACACGCCAAGCCGACAGTCGGCCGTTGGACAGTTTAGGGCCGTCACAGCGACATGGCCATCTGGAATGAAGCTAAGTGGTGAGCGAGAGTGGTGTGGAAATGGTCGGCAAACGCTGCTTTGTTTCTTGTATATCCGCCGTCTTCGGTCTTCCCGTTTCCCTTTTTGAATGATGAATACAGACTATCGCCACCTGCTGGTGTAGAGAGTTACTTCATCTCACGCAGACGTAGAACGTATGTGGTAACTGGTTGTCGGCTGTCGTCTTTGCAGTGTTCAAATGCAGCTTTTCGGCAAAGACAAAGGCGTCGTGAGGTGACGCAACGATCGCCGCTAGCCTCTAGGGTCATTGTAGGTAAAAAAAATATATATATTTTCAAGGAAGGGTGGGAATATTCTGAGAAAAAAAACTACGAATTTCTGAGATTAGGGTGGCAAATGTATGAGAAAAAACGCTGCAGTGGCGTGCAAAACCGTGGTAACACCAACCACCATCTGAATCACGTTGCTCCTAAAGTAGTGTGACTGGTTACGAGTGGTGATTACTGCATGACTAAATGATAGAATTTGCGCTGAGGAAATGTACATCATCTTTATCAAGACAACTGGCAAACATGTTTGCTCAATCGGCATCAACACCACATTGTAACGGGAGCAGATCAAAACACAGAGAGACGTCTCTCTTAAATATGATCAAATATATGACAACACATTAAACCTGTCTCAGTACAGTAGTTGAAGCACTGTAAATACAGACCAAAGACACTTTTTGAGAACGTAACAGCAGCTCGAGTGTTTCTGCTTTTAAGTGGTGTGTTGGAGAGCAGGGCATGTTGGCTGGTTGGTTGGTTGGTTGGTTGGTTAGTGGTGAATTTTGTGCCCATCTCATCGTGTTGCTTCTGATACAGCACCTCCGAGTGCAGGACCTCTGCCTGCTCTTATTTGGCCTGGTGGCTCTTTCCCTTTGCCCCGGGCCAATTCTCCCCACACGAAATACTACAACTACTACTGCTCCTGCCCCCATTTTGTCCTTTTGCTCCTCCAAACTGAACCAAGTGTTCTTAAACAGGCAGTGACGTCAACTTCAACTGTATTCATGCTCCTACACTTCAAGGATCATTTATTGTCATTCTGCAACACAGAGTTGCACAACACAAATGCGGTTATAGTCCATTGATTGCATCAGGAGGGATGGAAACGGCAGCAGCAGAAACACCAGTGAATGAATTCTCTGGGTAGATAATAAGGACGGCATCTTGACATTAAAAATTCGACATCAGGGAAACATTGTCCATCAAACTCCGAGTGTATAAGTTGTGACGTGTAGAGTTTTCCTTGTAATTTTATAATATATCTGAGGGAAATGTTGATATTCCCAACGGCCTCATCTTTTTTACTGGCATTTTTTTTCTCTTCATTATTCAGTGACCGTGCTCATATTTCAACTTTGGATAAATGACAATGACTTTTTTTGAGTTTAAAAACTTAAATGTAATGGATTGTGGCTTATAAAGTAAAAATAGAGAAGCTCAAGCTTGTGAAAAATGGAGACTAACAGGAAGCTTGTCAGAGGAGCCGGGCCTGCTCACGCTATCAGTATTTCATGGAACAGCTTTGTGAGCGGAGCTGGCAGGCACAAATTTTTATAGACAAACAAGAGTGAGATGCATTTACTAAATAACACGAGGATGAATGAGCATGGGGCGGGAAGACGGGATATACACATGCAGATTTGATAAAGAAGAGCGACAGCATTTATAAAAATGTGATTTGACGGAGCAGGAAGAGTGAGAGCTCAATACTCAGGTAAGTGTTTCTGAAATGAGATAAGGGAAGAGTAAGAGCAGGATGTGCAGGTGGGCATTTAATACTTTTGATAAGACGTGTGAGACTCGCGGGGTGGCGGGGGGGAAGTGACTTTGAACAGGTTTCTGATGATATCTGCCTGATGTTGCGGCGATATCGTGAAACACAGACTAGTGTTGTTAAATTCCATTTCAGTCTACAGTGAGCTGCAGATAGACTGATGTGTGAGCTGATATATGAAGTCAACAGTGAGGATTTTTACTAAATACATCCGGTTGTCAAGCTTCAAGATTACAGCCCCACTGACGTTGAGTCTTACAATAATAAATAAAACAACAAACATCTGATAACAAGATATCAGCCGACGTCTTTTTTGGTTTTTACATCAGCACAAACATGAAAAAATGTCTGAGTTACGATAACGTGTTTGGCAGTTGAACAATGTACTTTGATATCTAAGACGACAGTAACAGTAAATGTGAGAGAATTTGAATCACATTGAAATTCAAACCTACTATAATCAATCATTTTAAAATAAAAATGGATCAAGTGACGAAAGTGAAAGGGGTCAATCATACTCACGACGGACCAAACAGACAATTATCACCCAACTCTGCAGCTCTGTTTTCCTGCAGCAACTGACTCCGCAGGGAGGAGGAGTGATTATTGGACTTTAACATTATTCTAGAGGTGAGAAACACGACTTGGAATAAATGCTAAAGTTGCTCTTCGTCTGCTAGATGTGTAAATAGGCAACTGCGATGTGTTCGCCACCACGACTTAAAAGGTGACAATTCGTCGGTGTTGTGTTCACGGCTTGTTTGTTCCACGGTTTCTGCCAGAGTCTAGAAACCCCGTCGGGCCCAAGCACAAATGTATTTTTAAGATGTTTTTAAACTAAAATGTGTTATACATGTAGTGAATTCCTAAAGTGTTGTGTGTTTAACGTTAGCGAGTGTCAGTGTGCAGTCGAGAGAGTGTGTGTGTGTGTGTGAGAATGAAGTTACCAGTAACATTATAGCTGTAAACGTAGCAGTACAGTGTGTGTACAGTTTGTCTCTGAATACATGCTATAACTCCTCAAGACCCAAGCCAAGTACCCGTGGCTTGCTTGTTCTCTGTTGATTAAAGCGAAGGTGGTTAGCCCTGAAACTAATGGCTGAGGCCAACTCACTTAAGGTGGACTGGCCTTTAAGGTGGACCAGCTATTCATACTTTAGTGACAAGCCACAAAAAATTCGGACCCCAGGACTGACAACAGTTCTGGTGGAAACGTTGTCTTCTGCCCTCGAGTGGCCAAAAATGAGTTATTGCAGGTTTAAATTAGGACATAAAACTAAACAATATTTCAGAACACATTTTTTAAAAACTGTTTTAACTACTGAGAAAAAAACAAATAGAGGGCTAGTGTATGTAACATTTCGGGGGGATCTATTAGCAGAAACGGAATATATTCATAGTAATCACCTGAAACTAAGAATCATTGTGTCTTCATTAGCTTAGAATGAGACGTTTTTATCTACATAGGGAGCGGGTCCTCTTCACGGTGTCCGCCATGTTGCTCCGCCATGTTTCTACAGTAGCCTAGAGCGGACAAACCAAACACTGGCTCTAGAGAGAGCCTTTCGCGTTTTGATGTTACCTGAAGGCCAGTGTCGTTCTCCGACATGCTTGTGAAACAACGGTAACGTGAGCCTCAGAGTGAAAAACCTGACCTCCTTTGCTCCTAAAGTAGTGTTATTATGGTATGGATGGCCTCTGAGCGAGGTGAACAGCGTTACCACGGTTTTGCACTCGGTGGTTCACGTTACTGCAGTCTTGGAAAGGGAGGAGTGAGCGGAAGGGTACTCAGTTGGTTGCAATCTGCAACCACACCACTAGATGTCACCAAATCCAACACACTGTACTTTTAATTAATTTTTCATTTTTGTTTTGTTGTTTTTCTGCTGACCTTCAAACCAATATCAGTTTATCTGTGATCATTTTATATCAGGCAACAATAACAGCGTACTAATGGATTAATCAAGCTCACTGGTTTGGCAGAAGTAAATGTCTTAATCCAAAAAAACGTTATGACTATATCCAAGATATCTCCACTTTATAGAATATATGGGTTTAGTCATCTTGCCCTTTGAACTGCTAACCACACAGTGTCATCTGACTCTTGTGCTAAAGTTGCACTGCAATCAAATTAGATTGGAGTCTCATTGTCTCAAGAGCTAAATGCATTTCTTTCCTGAAAGAAAATGGCTTTTGTTTTTACATCCCAAAAACAATACAATTCTTGCAAATCTTTGTTTTCTTTGACATGTCAAACAACTGAATATTAATACAAAATAATGCCTGTCAGCGGCTTCCATTCAAAAAGGCATCAGCTAAAAACAAACCATGGCAGTGCTCAAGTTAGAATTCCTCCACTGAATCCAAGTCTGGTTTGAACGTATTCCAGCTCTAATATTCTGACGTCTCATTTGACTGCCAGCACATGTCAAGGTGGTTGTTTGCTAGCAACAGGAGCTCCACTCTCAGCCATGACTGAGAAATAAAGATACTCTGTTGTGTTGCTGTGTTGCTTTGGATATAAGAAACAAATCCAAGATAATATTTTAGTTTGTCTTTGATATTTTCAGTTTAACCTTTATCCATAATTAGCTGTCTGGGGATTGAGTTTCTGTGCAGATGTTAACGGATAGTTCAGGCTGTCTCTCATCAAACAGCTGGCAATCGATTCGAGCGAAAAATCTTCTCGTCTTTCCTTGATTTTGGCGATACCAGTCGACACCAGACGTGATGAATAACTATCATCAAACATTTTATTTATTTATAATTTATATACCGATGGAGGAGGCGGTAGACCAGTAACCTCGTGTTCTGCAAGGTAAAATTACTGTTTGTTTCAATAGAGTCTGGTGGCTTTGGCAAGAGCATAAAAAACGACTTCAGATTGTATAGCTGTCTGACGGCAAGGTAAATCTGTGAAAATATTCTAAATATACACTTAAACTGATATTTATATACTATATTAATTCAATATTGATTCAAATCAATATATGTATTAATGATGGCTATTATAAAATGTCACCGCCACTATGTATCGTCTCATCTCTGAAGTGTTTTTCATCTTGGAAAGGCAACATGATGTGGTCTGTGATCAGGCCTATTTAGTGTGGAAGACCAGCTGTTCACATCTGGCTGCTTCTTGACTTAATCAAATCAATGGTCAGCATGGATATGCATTAACACACGTTGCCATTGTGTGACGGGTGTGATGGAATTTTCCATCAATTCCTCTCTTATTGGTAGAAAGGTCAGAGTGTTTGTCAGAGTGTCCCTCTGTTGACATTCTTGGGTTGGAGTCCTGTCTAGAGGAGCCACCGTTATCTGTACAGCTGTGCCTGTAGTGGAGACCGTAGAGCCAGTCGCTAGGGCAACCAGGGTCAGAGATGCCAGAGGAACGAAGTAAGTCATAACATGATAAGGGGTAAGACACTGAGCACCGGGGAGGAAGGACAGAGTTGTGAGGCCTTCACGCAGAGAGCATCTATTGTGGAGACCTGACAATTCTCCTTGATCAAGCTTCAATAAACCTTCTTTTGTAAGACATCATCAGCTCCGGACCTCTTCCTTCCAAAGATAACTTGTATATCAATTATTCCATCACAACGGGCAAATGAGAACAGAGTGTGTTTTAAGAAACTGAGTGTGAACTCTAGAACCTCGCATGAAGTAGGTACAGACTGAATTGTCATTGCACAATATTAATTAACAACAGTGTGCAAAATCACTCGTAATCACTTACTGATGCCACTTTTAAATTATGCCATATATAATTAAAACAACTCCTACTAAAAGAAACTACAGTGAGTGTGTTCGACTGGCTGAGATCGTGCTATGACTTTAAATGTGAGACAAAATGGCAGATAACCTGGAAACATCTAAAAACAAACAGGTTTCCTGTCGACAAGTCCTCCAAATTAAACTTATCGTCTGAACTGGCAGCCCAATCAGCAAGACGAACATGACTGTGTCAGAGTCTGTCATGTTGTTCATCCATCCATCAGCCCCGCCTGGCAGCCACACACCAGTTTGTGTGATTGCTTTTGCCGTCGCTAGTTCATAAGTGAAATGAGCCAATCGCAAACACAAACCATTTGTTAGACTGTTGGGTAATCAGCCAAAGTAATGAAAAGGTGCCGAGATTCTGCGGCTTTGCAAATTTGAGGAACCAAATCACAGCGGTGTGCGAGGTACATTTGGCTTTAATAAACAGTGTGCACTCCCAGCACAGTGAGGAAAATTAGACTTCACATGGAGGAAAACATTATGAAAAAAAGTTAAATTCTTAGGAATTAAAAGCCCAATTATTTGATTATATTTGAGCAATGGGATTCAATTATGATGCAATAATGTTTACAGAGTAGGCTTTAAGGCCTATTTGTATCAGTCAATAGTTAGAAGCCAGTCAGAAACAGAGCCTGCATGAAATTACACATGTTACAAGGATTTGGTGTGCAGAGGCATTCATAATAAATGAGACAAGAGGATGCAAAGTGAGTATGGCAAAGCAAGGTTAGGCACGATGCAACCTCGCAGTCATGGGATTTAGTGCTGGATCAATGCTGATTAATCATTTTGTTAACTATTTTAAGAAATGATGAGCAAAAATGCCAAACATTTGTAGGTTCCAGCTTCTCAAATCAGCTTTTTCTCCCCTCTGTTTTATATCACTGTAAATCTAATATCTATGGTCGAACACAACGAGCGATTGAAGACATGACCTTGGGGCTCTTGGATATTGCGATGTGCATTTATCACCAGCGTCTGACATTTCATAGACTAAATGATACATTGATTTAGAAAGAGAATAATACAAAAGTGGAACCAAATGAAAAGAGCATAATAGAAATAAAACACCCTGTCAGTGCTTTATTACAGCGGTAATAGTCTTCTTCACAGACATGAAGACTACTATGTCAACCAGATTACACCAGTGGACAGGTGTCTCTGCTGCACGTCCCCACCGTGGTAATTCTATTCTCCCAGACCTATATTCAAAATGATGACATTACCTCCACTTTTCATAGAATCCAATCTCATCCAATTCACTTTTGTACATTTTATTATTTTTTTTCCCCCCTCAACATCTGTCCTCACAGCACCAGTCAGTCTCCTCCCAAATACAGCTACTGTTGCTTAGTAACCGCTGATGACTGCATGCATACATAAATATTTATACTGAACTAATTAAAATGCTCTTAAATATATAAATCGTCATGAAAGCAACATGGAATAATTGTGTCAAAATGTCAAAACCTGTTTAAAAATTTGCATGAAAAAGAAGCTACAGTCAAACAGCAATGCTACTGCGAGCTGAAAAAGATATGTAAATATATTTAACACATTACTTTACCCAGCACCTTCAGGTTTATTTCTACACATGTTAAATGAAGTTGCACTCTTACGAGACTTGTCTGAGGCCGACATTGTCCCAGATCCAGCTGGAACTGAATCTGGCATCTGTGTCTTTGATTTGATGTCATTAAATTGTAAAGAAGCGCTACAAACATTGGAAATATGACATCATCTTTAGTTTCACAGCCTGTCTATACCATAGACTCTAAATATAGATGGACGACGTGTCTTTAACTCCTCTCACTTTACAAAAGTGAAGCCAAAATATTTCAGATACCGGAGCTGCAATCTTAATATTGTGACATCATCTGGAGCCAGAGCCTGCGCAGTATCTGGAACCGCGGTATCAAAGTCCCGCCCAGATACCCACCAGAGGCGAGCACGGCTGCAGTTTGTTAGGGTGAGCTAGGCTTGTCGCGGTAGTCGGTGATACCGGTGTTATGCCATACACCAATTACATCCGTACGGAGTTTCAGCTCAGAGCGAGCTCTCACACGGGATGAGAGAGAGTTGACAGACATGACGATGGCGGAGGATTTGGTGTCAAAGCGAAAAGCAAAAGCGTCTATTTGGCAATATTTCAGATTTAAACCCAATACTAGAAAGGGAACCATAACGTTAATGAGGCAATCGCTGTGCGGAGGATGTAGCGTTCACAGCCGGTGTGCGCGGCGCAGCGGCGACAGGTGGAAACCTGCGGCCTCGCAGCAAAAGCTGGACCGGAGAAGCCAGACACACCACCACCTGACATTAAAGATGAAAGTAAGCGATTTACAGATACTGAGCGTCATCTTTTCTTGTAAAATGTCCGGTGTAATCGGTAACACCCTTTTTATAGCATCAAATAACTAATTAAAACCAAACTTATCAGAAAAATTAACACTTGAACATACATCAGTGTGATAAGAAGTACCTAAAATGACAGAAACTATCTTTTGGAAAAAAATTATTTGACATGTACTTTGACTTTTTAGTTTCGCCCATTTCCTATCCGCTAACATGGAGGGGGGCGATACAGATGTTTTGGCATCATCTTTGGGAAGCTATCGTGTCGTCCGTCTTTATATACAGTCTATGGCCTGAACTAAAAAAAACACTGTTCTGGCTTTTAGCACCGTGTCTACTCAGTGCTGTGGACAAACCACTGCAAGCTCTATGTAATGCGATGCCCGCTGATAAACAAATTTGTGTTCATAAACACTGTCCCGGTATCTAGATGCATCAGTGCTCGAAAACATTATCCTACCGGCCATATATCTGAACAAGACCCCCGCAAACAGAAAAAAAAGCACAGGCCGACAGCAGTAAATAAAGAGACCAAGTCAGTCAGCAGTATTTTCTGTACTCTCGGCCTGGCAGGCTTTAACCAATTAACATGCAAACAGGCATCGCCTGCTGTCTGAGAGCACCAGAGGCTGAACTCTGCTTCAGTCCTACTGCTGATTGCGTTGAACCATATTTACAGTTGCCATCGCTGTGTTCATGCAGAGCGAAGGACATTCCAATAAAGAGGGAAGCTTGTAATCTGCAGATATATTTACAACCGTCCTGCACTGACCACTCATGAGGATAATGAGACATTTTTTGTTTTACACTTCACTTTTCCTACCCACCTATAGTCACTGAGGGCCACGTGTCGAACCACGCACACGTTTGCAGCTAAAAAAACAGAAACTGGAGTGATTTGGATGTAAAAGATAAGGCAATGTTTTGGTGTGGGTTGGCAGAAAAAGGACAGTGCAAATAAACAGGCCAAGGTCTGAAATGCATTGTTGTGTGACACGTCAATAAAAGTCAATGAGGGTGGACACTTTGACTAGTGCCCCGCGACATATTTAATTCACTAACGTCTGCACATTTGTAATTAATAGACCGACACACAGCCATGCTCAAATTCACGCCTACATGTGCTTGTATGGGCAATTTACTGGAATAAACACTTAGAACTGCAGGAAACCTGCACAATCAGTTTTATTCACTCAAGGCCTATTATGTCCTGTGGCTAAATGGCTTTCTGGTCTGTAGGGGCGGATGATTCTGGTGGAGAAACCTGCATCCCTGATTCCTGGCTTCTGACTGAAAAGCCTGACTGTAATAACACCAAATCTCCACATAATCATCATTATGTCTACGCTAATCAGTTCTCCACAAGAAAATGAAAAACATACCACCAAACAAGACCATACATCAGACCGGCACATACGGGTACTTCGCAAAGAGTCAAGGCCGCACCCCCTTTTGGGGGAAAGAAAACTGAAGATCCTATAGACTTGAGAGCAATTCGATGAGTCTGTATGCATTCATCTCTTGTTAAAGAAATGTTTATGCACATGTCTTATAATTATTTTGCAATCATGCTTGAACCTGAGCGCTGGTGATACCTTAATAAATGAAGGTTGATTGCCGCCATGTCCCTTCAGTCTTCCCCTGTCCAACAGAGTGGCCGGATATTGCTTATCCAGACATCTCTACATATCTGATTGAATACTGTTAGGTTAAGTGTTTGTAAATAACTAATGTGTTAATGGCCAACTGTTTGGCGACAGACAACAGTGTGATGCTGCTATAACGTTAATGTATGACTGTATTACTGCAGCAGCCTCCCACTCAACGTTATCTAGCCATGCTAGTCACTGTCACCAGCATCATTTAGCACACCGACAGTGAATATTCACGTATCGTATGAGCCTCAGATCTCAGTGTGAAAGCTTCGGTTAACCCGCTACACAACAGCTTTTCATCATTTTCTCTCCTGTGACAGCGAGTTTCTTTCTCCCAAAAGCGAGTGTAGCCTCGGAGATGACGCCATGCTGGTCTGGTCTATAGCTTGGAGCCATAAAGCCATGCTGGTCTGGTCTATAGCTTGGAGCCATAGCATAGCGTTATTATTATTACCGGTTTGTTTAAAGTAGAAGTTTAGAGACATGTTTCAACTTCTCTTTGCTCTATTACAGTCTATGAGGGACACAGGATTGTTTGTGGTCAAGAGAGCCTACTCTGGATGACGTATTGCCGGTCTGATGTACAGTATGTACACCAAAATGCAAGGTATACAATACTGTATTGTTTAACCGTTTCAAAAAGAACCAGTATCAGCTTAAACAGAGTGAAGGGTTGCTGTGTTAGCCCCATTAAAGGAGAACTGAAGTTAACTTGAACCTGAGCCATGATGTTCGGAGGTTGTGTTCAATCATCACGATGGTCTAAACTTGCAAAATAAGGCCAAGGTTGCAAATAAAGTCTGTGAAAACTTCACCACATATTGAGCCCCCAGACAACACCCTGGCAGAATTCATGCTGCATAACACCAGCAATAATACATTTTCATTACAATCCCAAGTTTGTAAAAAATGACTTTTATGTTGTGTCTTTAAAAAAGTTACAGTTGGCTCCTCATATTTCCCCCCGGCAACTTGTTCCAAAGTTTAAGGGCCCTCTCTGCAGAAAAAAATGCTTGATCATCTCGTCTTTGATCTCGACTTTGAAACATACAGAAGAGCTCTGTTTGAAGACCCCAAACAATACTTGTGAATAGATGAAGAGAACGCACTCTCTGTCCTAATGTTCCTCTGTCCTTAATTTGTATGAAATATTACCCAATTCTTCAAATCATGAATCTGAAACCCCTAAAAGAAGAGGAACACAGAGGAAAGGATTAAAGAAGTTGAATTCAACTTATCTGTCTTTTCTATAGCTGCAATGATTAATGGATTAGTTGTCAACTATTAAATTGCTTGCCAATTATTTTGATTACCAATTAATATATCTAATGCGTTAGATTATCATTTTGCTTTTACTTTTACTTGTGTGATTTCCCCTTTTATATATACAAACATATTTTATGCGCACTGTTGAAGGAACCTGAGGCCAAAGATTTTCAATGTCAATGACTGCTTTGCTGGAATTGACAAATAAAGAACCTTGAACCTAATCGGATTGAGTCATTTTCTTAAAGAAAAGAAGTATAAAATCTCTGATTTCAGATTCTTAAATGTGAATATTTTCTGGTTTCTTTACTGCTTTATGATAATAAACTGAATATGTTTGAGTTGTGGACAAAACAAGACATTTGAGGACGTCATCTTGGGCTTTAGGAAACATTTTTCAACATTTTTTTTGACATTTTATGGACCAAACAACTAATCGATTAATTGAGAAAATAATTAACAGATTGATAAACAAAGAAAATGATCCATTAATTACAGCCCCTAGTCTTTTCAAAAGTTGCATAATGTCAGTTCAAAGTAAAGTTTTACATAATTATTAATTAAAAATGAAGGAAGTGTGAGGGAACGGAGGCAGAATATGTACAACAAAAAGATTTATAATCCTCCTTGCAAAGCGGGTTGGTCAAGTTTAATTTAAGAACACTGGAACAGATACAAACAGTAGAAAATTAAATCCCGGACCCAGTCACAACAAATTGTGCGGATTAATTTGATTTGCTATCACACATGAGTGATGCAGAGATGTCGAGGAGATAAAAATTCAGTTCAGACACAATCACATGGGGGGGATTTGTCTTGTTGTGATAATCTCACCCTGTAATGATGTTTTCTTCTTTTATTAAAGAATTAGAGGGGTTGCATCTGTCATGGAATAGCAATACGCTGTTATCGTGCTCCAAATATAGATCTTCTGTCTGGCTGAAGACATACGTGGCTTATGAAACCCAATGTCAAAAATGAACATGACATTTTCAAGATGAAAGATCATTATATAAATCACATGAATAATGTCAAATTCAATGAGATATGAATGTATGCATGGTTAATGATGTTTTGATGTGATCCATTATGCAAACATTTCTCATGTTTTAATAACCAGGACACCGTCGACGAGTCGAGGGGTTGATTTCACATGAACGCCACACTTTTTAATAAGTCTTCATCTCCTAAATGGATGTGTGTAGCGTACGAGATAATACAGAGGGTGTCAGCTTCCCTGTTAGGATGCACAGAGTCATATCAGGACTTGAGCATTCATATTCACGCGCTGTTTGTGTAAAACAAACAATGATGAATGCATTGTCCGGGACGTTGTAAATCATCGTCGTGGGTGGTGCGGTAATCAACTGTCTCAGGTAATGTGTGCAGATCTTCATCACCCCCCGCTGTTAGATACCGAGGTACCGGCATTACTTCCCGGGCTCTGCACTGATAAACGCAGGTGATAACAGTGATTTTCTCCCTTTTCACAGCCGTGCCGCTGAGTCGTACAACTTCTGTTTGTGTGCACTGGATAGCAAATGTGTATGCTGATTGTTCCCAACGTTCCCGGTTTGTTTTATACATCTGAACTGGATTGTTAAATGCTGTAATGATGCTCATCTTATAGTATATACAGATGTCATTTTAGACTGAAGAGCACTAATGGAAGTTAAACAGAGGGCTGAGTGTAAGAGGGGAATTCAAATATTCAAAGTACACCAATAAACTATGATTTTAACAGTTCCTATAAAGCCAGATGACAGAGACGTATTTGCACTCCGTTCCCTCCCTCAGGCATACATTATGTTATATTGTAATAAGTGCCGAGATGCTTTAACCCTGTGAATTACTCCGAAGGCCAATAGTGAATGACGAGGGGAAAATCACTTAGCATACAAATCAATTACCCATAATGCAAAGAACCCGTGATGAATTGAGAAAAGGAAATGAACGTATTCATTTTCTTTAAGCTGGAGTCACATCAGGGGCACTGTGAGAGGAAGACTGAGTGGAGTAGAACGTACTGACAATGTGAACTATCATTCACATATGATTCAGTGAAGAGGTTTGGTGCAAAGAAAGGTTGTAATTTACCTTTTTTTTTATTCACCTTTTCCCAACCTGCCTTACTCTTTGAGGTTTTTAAACAAAATGTGGATGTGGTTAACACATTTAACACTTTTCTGTGTGGTGGTTAAAGGTGCAGTGGGTTGGATTTGGCGGCATCTAGCGATGAGGTTGCAGATTCCAAACAGCGGAAACGTCTCTGTGTGCCAAGTGTGTAGGAGAGCCACGGTGGTCGACGCCAAAATGTCAAAACGTCAAAACGTGAATGACCCTATCTAGAGCCAGTGTTTGGTTTGTCCGTTCTGGGCTACTGTAGAAACATGATGGAGCCACATGTTGGACTCAGTGAAGCAGACCTGCTCCCTATGTAGATATGAAGGGCTCATTCAAAGGTAACGAAAACACGATTCTTAGTTTCAGATGATTATACACTAATGACAACATAGTTATGAATATTATATTCCATTTCTGCTTATAGATTCCCCAAAATGCTACAAACTGGTCCTTTAACATGTGATTAAATGTGAGTGTTGTGTTCACAGCTTGTTTCTTTAATTCTTATATTTCAAGAAACATTCTTATTTAATTATTATTTATACTATTTTGGGAATTTATATTTAACACACTTAATAGATCCCAATCCTCAGCATTTTTTTGTTTTATTTACTTATATATACCGTGTATATTGTATGTGCTTGAGGCGCATATTCGTACATATTTCTTATATTTCTCATTTCTTATTTTTATTATTTGTTTATATTCTCTACATATCTTGTGTTATAAATTTTAGCACTTTGTAAATTTGACATGCTCCTTTATTTAAATTTTTCTTATATTCCTAATGCTTATATAAGAGCAACTGTAACATCCCAATTTCCCCAACCGGGGATCACTTAAGTATTTCTGATTCTGATTTCTGCTGTCTCCAAGTGGCCAAAAAATCATTTTTTGCCTGTTTCTCGATTCGACACAGCAGAAACTGAATAAACAATTGTATGCTATGTATGGCTGATGTGTAATAACTCTGGTATCTTGTTATATCTCCAGTAGCATTGAATCTTGGTGACTGCATAATGAACTGCACAACACGGCGTTTATCTCATTTGTATCAAGACAATCAGATGGATGAAGTTGTGTCACACATCCTGTGCCCGGCAGCTCACTGTGAATACTGCAGATGACTCATTGCTCTAATTGGTTGGAGTGTTTCAGTGGTGCAGCAGTGTTTCCATCTCTGGGGAGGCCAGATGTTTCTCACAGCGAGACCATTCACAAGACTTGTGGCATTGTGGAGCTAACAAGTAGGCAGAAAAATACAAATCATAAACTGGTCGAATTCAATCATATCAATGTTTCTGTTTTACATACGCACAGACAGAAGGTTGGGTAATTGGTGCATCCTTCCTTTATTGTCAGCGTTGACATCAATGCAACATCCATGTTTATGTTCAGATAGAGCTCTCATGATGACACTCGGCAGAAAAAGCCCTCGGCTGCAGTGGTTCATTAAAACCAGTAAAATCTGTTTTGAGGTTTTCGATTGATTGTGTTTCAGTTTCTACATCATTGTATGGAAATACCATGAGTGCACCAAACACCTAGAAAAGGCTGAAAGGCAAATCAACACTGACGTGAACTTTATAGAATAAACTGATTTCTGGATACTATTCATGGGCTGCATTTTTCAGCAAAAGCTATTGAATGTGTATCCTCCTATTACTGCCTTTCAATATAGTAGTTCTCATTGTTACTCCTGGGGTTCACCTTTTCTATGTAGGATTCAATGTGCATACCCACACATAACAGTGAGCAATATTCAGTATGCATATATTAGGGCCGTCAATCACTCAAAATAGTTAATTGCGACTAATTACACATTTTTTATCTGTTCAAAATGTACCTTAAAGGGAGTCAAGTATTTAATACTCTTATATGTTATAACATGGGAGTGGACAAATACGCTATTTATTATTGGAAATCAATTAACAACACATCATGCAGGCTACAGTTTAAAGTTAAATGCATCAATCTGGTGCACTTTGAAAGCAATATCAAGAGGCTAGATCTCTGAAGAACTCTGTGCTCTTGTAAACAATTTAATCATAAGTACGTTGGTTCTATAGATATGAATGGCGATGACACAGCAAAAAAAGTCACACCCACAAAGCATGGCAAACGAGACGGGGTTTGTGCTGTATTGGGTGGGTTTGCCAAGATCGCTACAGCGGGGCAAAAGCGCACCGCTGTAAAGGAAATGGGTGGGCTAGATTTATAACACAAGACAAACAACAGCGTTATTGTGAAACGGGATGTGGCGCAATAATTGTTTAATGTCTTTTATCTCATTTTCATAATTGTTGGAAATCAAAAAATAGAGTGCTAGAGGGCTAAAACTCAAATGTGTGATGTAATCAAGTATAAAGTCTGGAACTGCTCCATGAATTAGTTTTTGGATCAATGACATTGAGAGCACCCAGAGGGATGTTCTGAGTATATGGGTACATTTTCTGTTTCACAACTGAGAACACTATTAAAATAAAAAATGAAATTAAACAACACAAAATCAGTCTCCCATTCATTGTCCATGTAGCAGCTCCGCACTTGATTAATACTTTATGACATCATGAGACTTTATTCTCTGGTTTCTGGCTCTGAGATAGAAAGAGAGAGAGAGAGAGGAGCTCATGTTCACACATATTGATTGAACTTCCCTCCGCCATGGAAATAACATATTAGAATTTAGGTGGTGTTCCTCTTTAAGCTGCATTATGTAGCACTGTACTGTGTGGATGACTGAAAATAAAACACAATACGGCCTGCCCACTGATACTGGGTCATGGTTTGACATACCTGAAGACAGTGTGCCCTTTCAGCCTGAGGCCCTGTGGTGCTTCTCTCTGTAGCTGCATACAAAGTTACACCTGAGAGGACCAGCAGCAAAATATGGCTGGAAATTATTTCATTAAATGATTCAAATATTTTCCAGAAACCCTCACAGGTACTGCATTTAGCATAAAACAATATGCTCAAATCATAACATGGCAAACTGCAGCCCAAGAGGCAACAACAGCTGTCAGTGTGTCAGTGTGCTGACTTGACTATGACTACCCCAAACTGCATGTAATTATCATAAAGTGGGCATGTCTACCAATAGAACCCATTTTCATTCAGATGTCCTGAGGTCAGAGGTCAAGGGACCCCTTTGAAAATGGACATGACAGTTTTTCCTCACCAAAATTTAGCATAAGTTTGGAGCGTTATATAACCTTCTTTGCGACAATCTACTTTGACATGATTGGTACCAATGGATTCATTATGTTTTCTAGTTTCATATGATGCCAGTATCTTCACCCTAGCTTTAAAACTGAGTCCGCTACAACCTAAAAGTTCCAAGTTGCGTTAATGTGTTAAAGAAATGAGTGGCGTTAAAACTTAAAACTCTGTATTTACGTAATTTTACTTATTACATTGTGGCTTTCATAAGTCTGACCTGCGACTATTTGGCACCGGCATAGGTCTTCATAAGTACTTACACCTGAAAGACAGCAGGCATGTGTGTCGAGGCCAACTGAGTGATGGTCAACGGGATGGGCTTTCCACTCTGGCTGAATTAGTAGCGGCCTGAGATGTGTCGCGGAGGGGAATGAATGTAAATTTGCTTGACACCTATTTCCCATAGAACACCCGTCTGCACTGTCTAATTAATATCCCATAATTCAGATGCTCTTCTATTTGGTTTTGGTTCATGGGGGTGGATCTGTCTGGGTGTGCCACCCTCCTGTCCTCACCAGCATTGCTGAGTATTACTCCTCCAGTGGCAGCACAGATGACAAGCAGCTAAAGTGAAAGATTACACTACTGGCTAAGTGAGAACCATTAATGTGATTTTGGGATAATGCCCATTGATTAATACGGCCCTGGGGGGCTTTGACATTGAAGGAGTGCGCTTGTCATCGCAGCTAAAAGCGAGGGAGCCTCAGATATCTGCCATCAGTACACAACAGCAGCAGAAAAAAACGCCACTGCCAACATTTTAATTTATTTTTTCCCCAAAGGTGAGGCGATATGAAATCTAAGCTGAGTCTGAACACAAGATAAGGAATATTGCTCGCTGTGGGCCTGATTAAAGGCAGTATATTGAGAGTCAGACTACCAGTTCATAGAAAATGCTTTTTTTAGTGTCAGTCACGCAGGATCATTACACATCAGCCGCAGGGAGAACGGATATCAAGTTATCTTCAGTTTCATTCTTCAAGGTTTAAGAGCATCGGCAATCTCTCTTCATCAGCCTTCGCCAACCCAGCTGCTGCTGCAGACCGCAGTCGCCGTCGTGATGCCTTATCGCCGTATTAACGCTGTCTCCTCTCTCTCTCTCTGTGGTCTGCTGGGGAAGTACTGTCTGGAAATATGTGGCTGGCCAATTAAAGTCAAGTAGCGTTGAAACGATATCAGGCCTTTACTTTCTTTACTGTTGTTTACTTGGAGTTGCAGTAGGGTGACGTTGCACATTGGCAGCTCCAAAGTGTGTGTATTCGCAGGACTGTCATGTAAAATGGCAGCAGTAAAACCTCACAAGGCTTATTGACAAGAGGACAAAAAGAAGCCAGATCACTATGGTTGCTGAGATATCTTTGTCTGCATGTGTAGGAGGTTCGTGGGGAATTTTAACACCTAAAAAATCTTAATTTTGTCACTTTCCGTGGGAAAAGCAGACTCTCCTGCCAATGGCCGAACCAACGTCAGAGCTGAAAAAAACAGGTTTTTCATAAAAAAGATGGTCAAAGACTATGATTTGCAATAATGTGCATTTAGAAGCTATACCTATACTCGGGGAATTATATAAGGATGTTAAGATGTTTTTTTTTAACTAAAATGTGAGTGTGTGACTGACGTATGAAGTTAGCAGTAACGTTATAGCATATATATGTGCAGGCTGTTCTCATGCACTGTTTGTAGCTATACTTACGAAAAGTAAATGCATTGTAATTCGTATATACTGTATATCCCATGAAATCATTTCATATGTAATCAACGTAACTGTGTACGATGGGTGATGGGTGGGTCAAAAAACACAGGAATTTTGTTAAGGAGACTGATGTTCGTATCCCGTGTGAAAACCAGAAGTCACATGTACAGTACATCTTGTGTTTGTTGGACCCATCCACCTCGTGCGTTTCATACCGGCGCTAAAGGATGCCTTGTGAGGCGATATCGAACGCCAATGGCCGTGACAAAGCCCAAGTATGATCCTCTCGGAATGTAATGGGCTGTTTATTCATGCAAACATCCAACACCCATCCAACACCCTCCTCATCCAGGTTTCCCCTCAACTCGTGTCTGGAGCTCTCATTGGCTGTAGCTCCCTGCCAGATATTTAGCATGCTAGATATCTGGGATGTGTCTGCGATGCACCGACGTGCCTTTGAACAGTTCAGTGCTCGAGCGCTGAGCCAACGCGGATTTGCCTCTGATCTGGGGCTTTTGTCGGGAGCTCCAAAAAATGTCGAATAGCAGAAAATCAGGGCTAAAGTCACGGAGTATGAACTAGGCATTAGTGACAAGACGCATCCATCCAAAAAAAAAAAGACACTTGGCCGCCGGTCAAAACAATTTTCCTGGCATATAGTATATTTATATTTCATATAAGTTCCCACAAATGTGACACAGCTCGCAGGCCTGTAACCAAGCAAGCTAAACGCCTGTGAACTGTAAAGTGTGTGTGTGAGTGTTTATGTCTGTAAGGACTAATTTGAGTTCTAGATCTTGTGAGTGAGTGTTTTTTTTTTGTGAGCACATTTTAAACGGACCTCACTTCTTCAAAAAGACTTGGTTCAGGGTTTAATTTAGACTTTAAGGGTTGTTCCTGCTCGGCAGGTTTGTCTGGCAATTTAGTTTCTCCTCCATCAGCACAGCTGTCGAATCATTCAGGTTTTTATCAACCGGACAATGCACTGTTTTTAAAATAGTCATATATGATGGAGAAATAGAAACAAAGCCAACAAGATAAAGATAGAGATGTAGGTGGAGATGGAAATGGAAAGGAAAGGAAAGAAAAACCCTCAGCTATTCCGGGGATTCCTTTGAAGCCAGTTCAAACTGAAGTCTTTTATCAGAAAAGTATTGTATTTTTCTCCCCCAGTTTGGATTCTTAATTTGAACAGGAAATTACAGCCTCTCCTGTTGACGTACAAGAATGTATCTCGCACTGCTACAGTATCATTTGGATGACTCATCTAATGGTACGCACCATTTTTAGAGAATTTGTGAAAACTTGTTGTGTCTCTCTGCAAAACACAATTTCCTTGCAGGAAAATAAAGATGTGACTAAATACACTTCACTGGGTTGAAGATTATGATAATAGGTTCTATTACATAATCAGACGTGGCATCTTACATTGATGTATTAAAAACAGTTGATCTCAAACCTAACTGCCCGTTTGAACGTTGAGGATGTTCGCTCAACGCTGACCTTCAGACGTCCTCAACAACAGTAACGTGTCAGTACTGGAACATTCAGATATACTGAACTGGAGAAGCGGCATCACGATTTAAATGTCAACAGTATTTTCCAGCCAAGAATATCCTCCAACGGCTCATTCAACCATAGATCAGGTGAAGAGCATTTTCCAGAATAAAGCACAGGTTTCCTCTTTTGGATGACTTTCACTTTCACATTTGATTTAAAACACTTTTTAAAAAAAAATAAAAATTAAAGATGCAGTTCCAGATACTTCAATCAATATAAGGTACAAAAGTAAAAATGGAGTAAAAGTCTTTGCTGCAACTTTCAGCAGGGTTGTCAATCGATCGCAATTAATCTCTTGATTTCTGGGATTCACCAATGTTTTCTCTTGGAGTTATGCTATTATATGTCCTTATATAGAGTTAAGGGGTGTTACCTATGCTAATACATGTCCTTATATAGAGTTTAGGGTGTTACCTATGCTAATACATGTCCTTATATAGCGTTTAGGGGTGTTAACTATTCTAATACATGTCCTTATATAGAGTTAAGGGTGTTATCTATGCTAATACATGTCCTTATATAGAGTTTATGGTGTTAACTATGCTAATACATGTCCTTATATAGAGGTTAGGGGTGTTAACTATGCTAATAATAAGTGAGTCAAGTGGGATTCATCATTCAGCACATCTGGGTAAGAGCAGATTTGGATGGTTTTGGTGCATCTGGAGTTAACAGAATATTTATAGAAAATATAAGAGAACTGTAAGAGATTATTTCTGCATTAGACCCAACGAACGTCTGAGAGCACCAACACAGGCTTACAGGCAGATCCTGAAACAGCTGTGACTCCTACGCCTCCAAATACATCGGTTTGTTTGATTTTCGGAGGAAATGCTGCTGATGGGAAGAGCAGTCGGGACACAGAGAGCAATCCATGTCAATCTAGGCTTGTTTGAGTGTCCCAACAGTAAGGCCCATTGGATTACACCATCTCTTCATCTCCGTTATTCTCTCCCCGGCTTGCCTCAGCTGGGGCTCTGTGTGTGACCTACAGCATTAAGGGCAAAGCAATAATTCCCTGTGCACAGTGTAGAGCCTAGAGCGACAGGATAGGCCTTCCCTTCGACACCAGCATGCAGGCCACAGCGCAGCGGGGCGGGGTGGGATGAGGACGGTGGGGGGGCTACTGGGGGAGGATTAGAGATACAGAGGTGAGAGAGGGAATCCAGGGACGAGTTGATGTTGTGAAAAGCTTTGATAAATCCAACATGAGGGCCACATAGACTGCCCTGGAGGTAACTTTAATCGCAAAGAGTAAATAAACAGAACAAACACACAGAACATGTTGGATGTTTCGGAGAACCAAACAAACAGACATCAAACAGACAGCAGCCATGTTGAAATGTTAGTCATTGAAATGTAAGTTGACCCCCAAAAACAATTGGAAAACTAGTGACGACCTACAATGGAGCTAATACAACATCGTACAACTCACTTCTTGATTAATTAATTATTCATTTTGCTTACATTTAATGTCTGAAAATGGTATTTCCTAAAGTCCAAGGTGACATAAAACAAAGAAAAGCAGCAACTCCACACAAATTAGAAGCTTGAACCAATAAATGTTTGGCAATTTTGCTTGAAAAATGACTTAACAATTAATATATTTTTAATCTAATCAAATAGTCAATAGCTCTGTGGAGTTGTATTGTTATCAGTCTAGCTGGCAGTCTTCTTCTTGCATTTCTACATTTCTTCGCACATCACCGCCACCGACTGTTGATCAGTGAAACAGCTTGTAACTGAGGTACGTCCTTCTCATTGGACGGACACGGTCAATCTTTCTAAGTGCTTGCAGCGTTGACTGTTTCTTTACCTCTTAAAGTTGACAAAGTCCCCTCCTGCACTTGACTTGAGTTTTGGAAACCATAAATCTCAGCAACTAATGAAGTCAAGATACATTAAAGCATTTTTTTGTGAACTTAGGACAGACTGAGTCGCTGCCACTTGAAATCTATAAGCTCTTGATGTTCTTGGGAGCTGGAAATTAATCTTTTTTCTTTTTCCCAAGACAGCATTCAACGTTAGTAATTAGGCCTACAATTAGCCTACTTTTTTAATATATACTGTGGCATGATTGCGTATGAGTCATGCTGCTAAAATTATAAAACATGCCTGTTATCAAAGGAAAAGGAAATATAGTTTCTTCCCTTTAGGTTACAATAACACAGAATACGCTCAGTGCCTCCAGCTAAATCGTGGTTATTAGTAAGATAGTAGAAGTTAGCTGTGCCTGCATGAGAGGAAAATATTAGGTGGTGGTTAGGAGGTGTTCAAATCTGGCGTGTGTCTTCCAAAATGTTCTGGTAATGTAGAAAAGAAAACCTAAATAAAAATCACAGGAGCAAATGAAGAAGATCTAAACGTGCTGTGAATCAAATCCAGGTCAACTTTCCATCAACATGAATATATTAAGTGAATGTGAACTGCACATCAAATACATTGTAGATGTGAGAGACACAGCAGGCCTCTGCATTGATATACAGCTGAAACATATGTGAGGCCGTCTGTTCTATTCCTGCAATCATCACTTGTTTCGGGGTTATAGTTTTACGCAGTGCTTGAAGTGGAATAAAATAGGTGCCAATACTTCCCTTATTCACATGTTGGCATGTGTATCGGCCGGTATCATCAATCAGTATTACATATTGAATTTCTACAGTGTATCAAAGATACTAGGAGATATTGAGTTTGGGGGTAATCCTCCAAGACAATTTGAAGGTTTTTGATTTAAAACTGCAATTTTACATCATAATTATTACTATAGATAACACCTAAAAGGTTTAAAGATAAAAACTTGCCATAAATAGTTAAATGATTATTTTATTATTTACACATATCACAGCCTTCATCGGAATATTTAATTGTTCTGGCAATGTTTTCCCTGTGAAATCATATTATGTAAATCAAAAGAGAAGATTCTGAATTTTTTAAAATAATGTTTCATTAATTATATTTGTTCACAAATTTAAAAAAATGTACGACAAACATTCACAAATTATTTTACAATACGCCCAAAGAGTAAAATGTAGAGTTAGAAGTGTGCAAAAAAAAAGTCACGGTACGCCAAATGGTGAAATGTAGAAGTGTCGGTGCGCAAGAAAAAGCCCCGGTACACCAAAGAGTAATATTTAGAAGTGCCGCTGCGCAAGAAAAAGTTACCTGTACGCCAAAGAGTAAAACGTAGACCAAAATGTAGACACACATCTTGTGGAAAATAATGAATTCTCTCCTCTTTTGCATGTGATTATTCAACACAATTTTAGAAGGTGAATACATTTGTTTCTGGTAAATCTGCCAGTAGTTTCGGGACAAATTTTCTGCATGAATTAATTCTCGTCTCCACCTTCTTGGATTTCCCTTGAGGATTATGATCAATTTGGGAGTGCTCAGCAAGGAATATGAAGGTACGGTGGCATTAATTCACATCAGCAAGCAGGGGGGGTAAGCTTACCATGCTGACTGATAAGACAAATTAGTAAAAGTCTTTGGGTTTCAGATGCATGTTAGAAACTTCAGCAGATCTCCAAAAGGAGCTACCAATCCTATCACAGCGCCATGGATTACTCTGCAGCAAACTGTGAATTGTGCTGTACTTTCTGCCTGAGCTCACTCAACACACACACAGAGACACACAGCACCTTATGTCAGCTGCCAAACCCACACTGATGCTTCATTCAATATAGTAAATGGGGCAGAGAAAAGCTACAGCTAAACACATAGTGACTCTTAAATTAATTTGCTCAACCTTGAAGCCTTGAATCTCTCAACCAGAAAAAAAGCCAATGAGAGTGCCATGTTATATTTGGAATCATATCGAAAATACTGTAACAAACTGTTTCACCTCTGTCATGGATGTTTGGGCACAGAGGCTCTTTACAGAACCCTTTGTTATGTCAGCTGCTTGCTGTTTGTGTTAAGGTCTTTGACACCGATTTAAGCTATCATTTTATAGAGTACATTATCACTGTGTTTTCCCCTTGAGTTTACTCACGTGTACATCTGACCACATGACTATGCCTGACCTGTTTCATTGGTAGTGAAACCTTTTCCAAAAGTGCTAATGAGATTACAATGTCCCAGACGAGGCAGCCTGCATTATGTGGATTGATGGCACATTTTAACAACTTGGCTCTGCAGAGAATGCATGCATTATGTTTTAAAGACTGATGCCTCTATTGGTTCTGGCTGCTGCCTGTCCTTTTTGCCTTTGTGATTGATGCTGCGGTACAGTTTGGACGGGGTGGGGCCGTCTTGATTTAGAACAGCTTTGTTTTCTAGTCTTACATACAAAGCACATTTGAGCAGTCGTTCATGACAGTCAGGAGGGGCATATGCATCAGACAAAAGCTCCAATGTAGAGGTCCAAAGTTAATTTTCAAAATGACTTAAACATATTACACACTACCTTGTTGAGTTCATGTACTGTAACCAGAACCGGCCCTGACCAATTTGGTATCCAAGGCAAGATTTTAGCTGGTGCCTCTTCCATCACAGCCAATTCCACCACCAATCAGTGTGTTCATACGCTCACACAGAAACTGCTTATCTTTATGTCTTTGAGATTAAGCTATGCAGATCCCACTTAAAGGAAAAACTGCCTTCCTCAAAATTGTGTTGTAGGTTATAAATTAGCAAATGTAACTATCGTCGAAAGTACGCTAACACTAGTCCGATCCAACAGTAACTACTATGCAGCACAATTACACTAAATAATGTTGTGGGTTTAAAGTTGTTTTAGTAAAACATTGTAAAAGTTACAGATTTTTAATTATTTTTCTTCCCTCATTTGGGGCGCCCCTAGCGTTCGCCTATAACACCTATACCTAGGGCCGGCCCCGACTGTAACCTTCGAGCAATTAGCACAGGAAATCAGGGATCTTACTTTTCTGGCAACAGCAGTTTGTAAGAAACCACAAAAAAAACTGGGTAGTAGGAATGTAACAATAAACTGTGGCTCACTATTTTCAGATCCAAAAGCATGATATGTACAGAAAAGCTAAGAAATGGATCACTATGTGGATGAAGCATTATGCTTACAAAATCGTATCAATTGGCTCCAAAACAGGGTTATCAGTGTTATGTGGAGTGAATGCAGAGCTAAATGGAGCTACTTTTTTCAAAGTTAGACTATCTAGGTTCTCAGCTACTCCAAGATAAGGTAACCAAAACTTAGTTCTCAAGCAGAAACATCTAAAGCTTAAATGCTCTTTTTGCACTTTTTGTGGCGAAGGAGGAATAAACAAGGAATTTGTTTGATTTTTTTTTTTTTCTTATTTTGGTTAGGTATTGATGCAATGAGCCACTACAGCTGAACAGAGAAAGAGCACTACCTACAGATACTAAAACTTAAACGTATTGCTGGTCTCTCATATCCAGCCAATTTCCCTACGAAGTTCACCGTTGCCAGACCTCTAAATGAAGTGAAGACAGGGTATGAATATTCAGCTTTATTGACTCACACAGGAGGACTTCTGCTACACAAACTAACCTAAAGGTTGCCCACAATGCCCACCCCCTAAGTCTAAACTCTCCTTTTGAAACATTATTTTGCCCATGTTTTATGGGTCTGATGATAGACTGGATTAGGTTAAAGCGATGAAGGACAGAGGAACAGAGACCAAAGAGGACTGCATACAAAATAGATCCCTGCCTTTTGTAAGTAACCCTATTGAAAGTACTGTATATTGAGTTATGCATAAATATTCATTGACATTTTTCTCTTTACTGTCATCAGCTCGTACCAAAAGTATTTTGCTGGGAAGTCACCGGCTCCTAGTATTAAAGTAGAAAATATGAGAAGTGGGATTTGCTGGCATGTAGCAGTGTGGATGAGCATGGGTGTCTCTGCTCGGCCAGCGTGTTGAGAGAGTTTTGAAGAACTGGCCAAGTAATTACTGAATAATTGATCAATGACTTCCCCCAAAGACATGTTATGTTAATGTGTTATGCTATATATATGTGCATTGATGTATACATATATCTACATGTTAATTTAGTGTTAGAAACCAGATTATTTATGATAACATTAAAGCCTCACTCACGATATGGTTTCCCTTAAGAGAACACATAATAAATATACAAATAAAAGTTTAGAGTAGTCTTATTTTTGTTGCTTTAAGTACCCAAGGTGGTGTTGATGTTATGGAAGAAAATGATGTGTCATTAACCAAATCATAGTCATACAGTATACGTTTAAAAAGTAAACAAGGGTGCTGGGTTTTGTGAATGTTCCCATGCTGTCAAACCATGAGGGGTAGAAAATATTGACAGTTTTTGTCAAACTCGCAACGGAAGTGGTGCATTTTCTCAGCAAGAACTCCAAAGTGAAAGATGGTTCTCAGAACTGCTAATATCTACTATAACATTTTACAATATATCCTCATACAATGGTTCGTATATCTTACGGAAAGTTATTACTATTTTTTTGTGCACTTTCCTACGATGTCCAGCAACACGGAAATAAACATCTGTCTTCACAGGATATTAGTTAGGTTTAGGAAAAAGATTGTTTTTTTGGTTATAATAACTGCTGAAGTGGTGTGACTGAAGTACGGAAGTTACGTGACAAAATAAAAGCATTGACTTTTAGTTTCACACGTGGACAGCGGTCTCCTGGGCGAAAGTCTGCTGTTTTTTTTTTCACCTACCCGTCTACACCGACCTCCTCCCTACACGGCGTTTGTCGCACTTTATACTGCCTGGTTCACGATTACATGGATTACAAACAAATTTATTTCACTGGATATATACGAATTACAGTGCATTACTTTTAGTAGGTGTAGCTACGAACGGTGTATAAGAACAGCCTACCTTTTACATCATACTGTCAGCCCTGAAACTTCATTGTGAATTACGTTCTGAGGGAAACATATTTTGTCGCAGATTACGTTTGTTTTTGATATCACAAATACGTTTCATATCATCGTCAACGGATGTCCACAGACAAATGGGTCAAACAAACGCAGGACTTTCACCCAGCAGGCCGAAGTTCATGCCCTGTGTCCATAGCTTAATAACGTAACAAACAGTCATTTTCAGACGAACCATTATGTTTTTTAACTCAACCTAATAAGTAGTTTTGTTCCCTAAACCTAACCAAGTCGTTTTTTTTGTGTTTTGTTGCTACAACGTTAACCATGTGTTTAAAACTGTGACCGTAATCTGGGAGAAAATGTTTTCCTCGAAATGTACTTGAAAATACAGTTTAGTTGTATGGGAACATCATTTTGAAATAGACAGGGTTGCATACTATCTTAAATGTGTCTTAAACATTTCATTTAACTGCTTTTTTTATATTCTGATTAATCATCTAAGGGTGGGCGGATATTTGACAAATATTTGAGACCAACTGTGATGAAGAGTCATACCAAAGAACATGAAATGTAGCAAGACAGAAATATGACAGAGCTAAGGCCAGTGTGTAATGTAGCGGGTATATCAAAAAAGGCACTGAAGTGCATTTCTTCCTTTGAAAACATTGTGTCTGGAGCTCACACTGAAGCCAACATGACCTTCACTTCACTTCACTTGAAATGATTAGTCTTCAGCCCACAGGACACACATCTTTTATCATCCCTAAATCCGAAGTAAACGCATGGTCCAGAGTAATTTAATAAGCCCTGTGTTGTAGCCGTGCTCCTCCATAATAATTACCAAGTCTGGTCTGCGTGCACTATAAACAGACCAATAATCCAACAATCTCCCTCAGTTAAAACTCTCCATGAGAAAGAGCATCGAGGATTTATGCCTTTTCAACACTCTTCTGGCTCTTATGCTGTAATTGTGGTGGATCTCCTAAGAAACATTAAATATGAGAGTAATCATTGACCTTGAAATGCTCTTTGTAAAGTACAACATTCTCATAGAAGTGTTTTCATATGTTTTATGAGATTAATATGTTTTATTAAGTAATAAGAAAGGTTGCTAAAGTTGATTGCTTTCAATATGGAGAGCCTCTACCTTGATAACTTTAATGAATGCAGAAGAATGTAAGAAATAAAAATGACTCATTTTAGAAACTGAAGTGTTTCGACTTCTTCTTCACAACACAGAAACTGAAGAGCCATAAATAATGCACTGCACTAATTAATCGGTCTGTTGGACAGTTGATGCGTCCACAAGTGCATCCCCGTCTCCACATTGCCATTAAAGCAATAGTTTGACATGTTGGGAAATGTAAAATACAAGGGGTTATGTAAGAGACTATTTGGGGTCTCCGCCGGTTGCCTGGCAACTGGCCCTTGCCAAAAAATAGTTTGGCCCATAACCTTCAGTAAAACAACAAAACAATGTTTTTACTCTTAGTCTTTTCTACATTATGTGTTAATTACGGAGTTGTAGAGGTACTGTGTTACCTTTGGATAGAGTCAAGCTAGTCTTTCCCCCTGTTTCCAGTCTTTAAGCTAAGCTATCAGTCTGCTGGCGTTAGCTTCATACTTGGCGTAGAGACATGTGAGTGATATCTATGATCTCTCTGAAAGAGAGCGATTAAGTGTCCCAAAATGTCGAACTTTTGTTTTAAAATTTGGGATGGATATTCACAGGCCCAGAGGAAGAATCACAGTGATTTCAATAACTCCCATACCTGTTGTTTAGCGTTTCTCTTTTTTCTTAACCAAGGCATCTAGAAAACTAATGACGTTCAAAGTATTTAGTTGTGGATAGTCGTCCTTCTAACATACATTTGATTAATTTCAGTGACCTCCTGACATTTCCCCTATAGTGCCACAATCTGGCTAAATGTTCCAGCTGTATAAAATACATAATAGTATTGCTGGAACTGAGTACATTCCTGCTCTGCAGAGAATGAAGCCTTGCAGATTATCATTAAACTTCCTTAGCACATTCATGCATTAAATGTGGTCAATCATTTTGGTTTTCAAGCCTGACTACTCGTTAAATTCTAAGAATAGCAAAATTGCCACCATGTGAGACATCAGTCTTGTGAATACAGTAATATGCCACCATTACTGGACGCATCAGTATATGTACGTGTGGGCCTTTCTTATTGCATATTCTAACTTGTACAAAGTCAAACTGTTTTAAAACTTTTCAAAATACAGAAGAATGATAAGTTGTCAACATCTGGTGCATTAATTTCCCCTGTGCGCCCTTTATAACCTTGGACTTCCATCTGAACTCCCAAGTTTCTAGCACTTCACATAAAGTTTGCACATATAATTGCATACATCCTCATAATTACACCGAGGCCTTGACCTCAATCCCAATTAGATTTTTTTGTAGATAGGGTGTAATTGACTGTAAGAGATGTCTTTAATAGTTGGTAACACAGCATTTTCAGGCATCATGAAGAAGTGCAGTATGCGTTTTAGTGTGATGAAGTTTTCGGGTTTGAATGGGTGGCTTGAAATCTAATATTGCTTATGCTTGTTCACTGCTGTGTGAGAGATTGCTCAGCAATTAGCTGTCAGGCTTTGACTCATCAAATCCTGTTACTAAAGATATCCATTCAGTGTCCATGCCAACATTTCAATTGATTTTTTCCCCTCTTCACTCTTTCATCACTGTGCTTTATTAACCTTAAGACAGGTGCAGCTTTACATTATATCTCACCCAGTGCAGCTTTAACCATCAGCTTCAGTTTTGCTGTCGGGATGTTTGTGGATTAAGTCTGAGGGAATGAAGTTTCAAAGAGTGACGGCAACGTCTGCATAGCTGGCTGGAGAACTTGTCAAGCACATAAGGTTCAGATCAATCAACAAGCGACTGCATTCTTCCGCTCCATCACAACAATCCCATAAAGTGATGACTCATTCCAGAAGGGGGACCGTGTTTGACCATTTGGTGTTACTCCCTTTTTACTATACGACCAAAGCGTCTTATTAATAGCACTGTTTTCTTCTCCGAGAGGCTTTTCCAGACATTGATAGCAGCTGGATCTGAGGGCTGTTTCATCCTGTTTTAAAGCAGCCTGTTGACAGCACTGCAAGATAAGAAACTGTGATAGATGATGCTTGTCAGGTTATGCGTTTCAAACTCCAAAGTCTACTCCAAAAAAAAGAGCAGAATCCAGTACTTTTATCCGTCCAATACTTGTCTTTATATGCCGAGCACTGCTTTTTAAATTGATGGGGATAGAAGGGGCAGGAGTCTTGGCTTGTTTGAGTCAACGTAATCTCTATAATCAGATTCTGCACTTGAATGCAGAATGTGCAGACAACTGGTCAAGATTTTGTTATTGGAAGCGTCCTGGTTTCCATTTCTCATCTGAGTCGGAGTGTTGTAGTCAAGACCACCTAAACCGAGACCAAGTCATGACCAAGACCAGAGTGTATCGAGACCAAACAAGACCAAGACTTTGACGGGTCGAGACGGAGTCAGGACCAAGACCAAGGCAGGGCAAGACCAAGTCATGACCAAGAACAGAGTGTACCGAGACCAAACAAGACCAAGACTTTGAGACGTTGAGACCAAGTCAAGTCCAAGAACATGGCAGGATGAGATTGAGTCAAGAAGACCAAGACCAGACCAGTGCGAGTCCCACACTGCATGACACACTTACAATAAAATGTGGAACATGCAAATCATAGGAACTGCTGAAATTGATCTGAAAGATTCACATTCCCATAAAAACATCATCAGAAAACAAACAAAGATTTCCCTTCATTCAAAGATGTTTGCTTCACCACAATATTTCCTTTTTCTTTTCCTTTTCTTCACATTTCAGATTCCTTTGAAATACCATCACCTCTATATCCTCCATATTCCCTGCATTTCCCATCTTGATGCTATTGTGTTCCAATGGCATCTGTTGCTATGGACAGTGCAGAAGAATTGGATGAGACAGGTCTTTTGAAGATGTGAGAAGGGCGAGGGGAATTTAAGTTAGAGAGAGCGTTAATGGGGCCCAGTGGCCATGTGCCGGTGCCCTGAGTGGCTTTGATCCCTCCTCTCCAAATCCAGCAGACTCCAGTCAGGGTGCTGACAAGTGTAATTTCCTGGTTGGGGTGGAGGAGGAGGTGATAGTGCTGACAGGCCAAAAAACCCACTGGGACTGGTGCTTTGAAAAGCTACGCTCCATCAACGATCACACAAGGTGATTATTTGAGCTCAACTCAAAGAGCTTTGGGTGTGTTCTACAGTACGGCTGGATGCGACAGAAATACCGGCAGGGCTGCAACCAATGGTCATTTTCATTATCGATTCTTCTGACAGTTATTTGCCTGATTAATCGTTTAGTCTATGAAATGTCAAAAATAGTAAACGTATGGGGATCAATAAATCTATAAATAAATATGAATAATGTTGATAAATTCAATAACTACAATAATAATAATAATAATAATAATTATAATTATAATTATAATAACAACAATAATACTGATAATACAAGTATAGTAAAGTAAATATAAATGAATCAATGAATATCAAATGCTTTGCAAAGTAAGTCACATGTATCCCTACATATGGAAGAAATGTGATTTTAAATCAAATTTCTTGTAACTTGAATCCTTTCAGCTGTAAATGTTAGTTTGAAAACCCTGATGAAATGTCAAGTGGAATATTTTGTTCTATTTGCTTAATCTTGTTTGAGCAAATCCTTAACTGTTTTAATTAAAAAGTATATCCATTAAAGAAGGTACGAACAATCACAAGAAATTAAATTCATCAAGAAATGAAAAGCTAAAAAAACAAATGTTCTTTTGAAAATGCTTGCAGCCTAAACATTATCTAAAAATGGATGAAATAAAAAAGTAATTGTAATGTGTTAGTAAAACATCCGTTATTTAATTAGTTGTTCCTGCTAAAGGAAAAAAAAATATCCGCGGAGATTATTGAGCAGCTAAAATAAAATGTTTTACCATTACAATTTCCCTGAGGAAATGGAAATGTGAGTGTGACCACCTAGCTATTAAAAACACAGATTTCCTCTAATTTAATTGCATGTATTGCAAGCAAACATCTAGATAATAAGCTGTAGTTGTTTACAGAGCCCAAAATGTAAATATTAATAAATTCTCAAGGAATATTTAAAAAATAGTGACATGTATGTATATAAAGTCATAAAGTCTGTGTGCTGTAAAGCTTCACCAGACGTAGAGTAGGACAGCTAGATGTGCCCCATCTGATTATATTCCAGGTGGATCTCACTGCACTGAATACCAAAGAATCGCGACTCAGCATGTGTTCTTTGATAGACGTGCATGTTGCTAAGAGGAACGCCAAAGCACTGCAGTTTACCTTTTTTTTCAGTTGCCTCCTGTGAAGATCCCAACAGGATATATGTATCCCCGAAAGCAGTAACAAAATCTCTTCCTGATTTATTAAAGATGCTTCACAGGTAGAGTGATGGAAAATAGACAAACAGCTACAAAGCTAACGAGGACTTGATGCAAGGTATCTGCATGTACACATTGTACTGTATGTCTCGCCCAATAAGACACTCGATAGCAATGCCAGTTGTTACTCTAGGGACTTACTTGTAAAGGCGTGTTTGTTTGTTTTTTTCATTTGCTTTTTGAAGTATTTTCATGCAGAAATGCACAATCTAATAGCTCTAATCACAGATGTGGCTGCAGCAAATAAGACAACTCCTCACCACCAAATTAATTTCTGATGATGACTTCATTCCCAGCATGATGAAAGTATGTCAATCTGACAAATAATTTACCCCATTTTTTAGACGGTGTGAACCCTTTCATTCCTAATTTAAGAATATTCGATAAAAGTAATAAACGTTAAAATTCAAGGGGATCTCTATATCCTAGGTGTGTTTAAGAAGTCTATCATTTCCTGTTTAAACACTTAACTGCTCACATAAATTAATTATGATGTCAAGTATTGTTCATGCTGGTTTCATATACTGTTCGTAGCTTTACCTACAAAAAGTAACGCACTGTAATACGTACATATCCCACAACATCAATTTGTGTGTAATCAACGTAATCATAAACCAGGAAATATAAAGAGCGATTAACGGCGTGTCGGGAGGAGGTTGGGGTGGATGGGTGGGTCAAAAAGTATCGGACTTTCGCACCTGGAGACCGGCGTTTGTACCACGTGTGAAACCAAAAGTCAACGTTGATTTATTTGTCACGTAACTTACGTACTTAAAAGAATGGAGATTTGACTTCATCACAAATGAAGATCATGCGATATGATTGAAAGCAGAAGAGAACGGCCCTAAAACAGCTACCAAATGATGGTGAAACTGTTTGCTAAACTGTTTTTTCAAAGGTCAAAGGTGTACTTTCAAACTTTTAAAATGCAGAAGTTTGATATTTTGGGAAATAGCCTACGTTTATTTGGCTCGTTCTCAAGAGTTAGATGAGAAGATCGACACCACTCATTATGTGCTCTTCTTGGGAGGACAGTCTCCGATTGTATGAAACGAAATGGGCGTTGTTGAGAGTAATTGCGAATGGAGATTTTGTCTTAAATTCAACTTTCAGCAGGTGTGCTTTCAGATACATCATGTGAGTGCTGTAGTGTGTATCGAAACTGAGACAAGACCAAGATTTTGAGGGGTTGAGATCAAGTCAAGACCAAGACCAAGGTAGGGCGAGACCAAGTGAAGACCAAGAACAAGGCAGGGTGAGACCAAGTCCAGAAAAAGACCAAGGCAGGGCGAGACCAAGTCCAGACCAAGTCCAAGGCAGTGTGAGAACAATTTAGTGTTATTCTTGCAGTTGCGGTCTTGACCAGTCTTGAAATAAAATTCTGAATCCTCTGTGTCCAAGACCGAGACAAGACCGGGTAAAACTGTGGTCGATTTCAAGATGAGACCTTTAAAAAATGGGGTCTTGAAACTGGTCTCAAGACCAAGACTCATCTCGAGTAGGCTACAACAACACTGCATCATGTTCCCTATGGGACCAGAACTGAACAAATCAAGGCAAAGGAGGCTTATTAAAGAAAGGATGGATCAACTACAGTTTAATGGAAGCTGAAATTTATCACCTTTAATCAATGTAATGCTGTTATATATTGTTCAGGGCCATGACATTGAGTTTTTTCTCCTGAATTTCCTATAATCAATATGTCTTGTAAGTAAAAAAGAACACTGTATTGGTGTATTTGTTCGTGCAACATAATGATGGTGGATTACTTCGAGCTGTTCTGTGCCAAACACAGAGCTAGCGTTTCAGAATTACAGGCCCCATAACACCACTAATTCATTCAAGTCGAGCTTTATTTGCAAAGTAAGCTTTATACAAGGTCCTTTACAGTCAGAGTAAAGGTGGCGCCCTATTTGGTCCCATTAATGAAATCTCCTATTAATCAATCTATAGGTAAATTAACCGTGGAAATAAAGACTGATGAGCATCTCTAATGACTCAATTACTCCACAGGTCTCCGCATTTAATCTCCATGGAAGCTGATGGAGTTACATTCAAAAGGAGGCGCCTGCTGCAATACACTCAGTATACAATACACACGCATTTACTGATATTATTGAGTTCCCTTGAGAATGATCCATGTGAAATTGCTGTAAAATCCCCCTTTCTCGTGTTTTCTCAGACTCATTGAAATACAAGTGGGGTTAGTGCGTGAAAGCCTGAGGAAACAAGCAGGTATTTCTAAGATTTCCTACATTACAGCCCGTACTGTTAGCTGATAGATTTCGACAAAGGTCATTGACTACTTAATGCTCCTTCAACTGATGTGTGCTTTCATCCTGCATGCCATGGATTAGACCAGCATTACAACAAAAAGTGCTTTTATGTAGTTAGATATCCCGGTTGAGAGGCTGTTCCGGCTTCCTGACGACATGCAAAGATGCCTCTTCAATGAAAAACAGCCCAAAGAGAATCACTTTATATAAAGTCAAATGCGTGTGTCCTATAAATGGATGGTCAGACAACCAGATATTAGTGGACAAATTGACAAGGAGAACAATGTGTATGCTTTTTCTTTTTCAGTGCAGAAAAAGGGCAACTCTTACTGATGGATTACAGTTTTAGATTGACAAGGATTACAGTCAGCAGCATATTTGATGGAAATTTCAAGTACTTCTTATGAGCACATGAAGGTCGCACTACTTGAATATCATCATCATGCAGTATATGCACTAGAAAACCAGTCTGTTCTGGCTTACAAAGGATGTTGCATGAATGTGCATAAATGAGTGAAGTCAATTTATCGGAGTTAAAAGTTCATTTATTTATATAGTCTTACTTGAAGTCTCAAAGGACTTGCTTGTTGTAATATTCATGATGAACTTTGAATATTCAGCAGATGCAGACATGCAAAGCTATGGATGTATATAGTTTTTGCTGTGATTAGATTAAAAATATATCCATCTAAATGCTGTATAATGACTCCACTGTTAGAGCAGCACCAGAGTTTGCAACAAAATGTGCTACTTGCTTCACCGCCCAAAACAAAGACCAGAAAAAACTTTGATTGCTGATTAATTATTTGAATCATTTATGAAACAAAAATGCCAAACATCCGCTTATTGCAGCTTCTGAAATGTGACAATTTGTGATTTTCTCGGTTTTTACATCATTGTAAATTGAATATTTTTGGGCTTTAGATTATTGGTCAGACAATGAATACATTACTTTGGGCTCGGAGAAATTGGGATGGTTATTTCTTCACAATTCTCTGACATTGTAGAGACATGGAAAAAAATGTACACCTGGCCTTAACATACGATCTGTATCTGGATATCTTGTACCAGATGTAATGTGATTCCCTCCAGGCGTTCCTGAGATACTACTTTCACGAGAATGGGACGGACCTGAGGTCACAGTGACCTTGACCTTTGAGCACCAAAATCTAATCAGTTCATCCTTGAGTCCAGGTGCACATGGGAGAAATTTGCCTTCAGGATTTTCTACCAGAAATCTCCTTAGGTTTAGGCAACAAACCTACTTGGTTAGGTTTAGTAAAGGATAGTGGTTTGGGTTAAAATAAACCATTTCTGCTATTTGTGCCAAAATTGAAGAAATTACTTCCAGGTGTTCCTGAGATATCGCATTCACAAGAATGGTACGTACGGACAGACGGACAACCCTAAATCATTGTGCCTCCAGCCACGGCTATCGCTGGTGAGGACACATAAAAGTGGCGAGCGCATCTAAAAACAGCACCAAATCCCTTGACCCCAGATACATATTTTAATTCCCCTGCTTCGCCAAAATAATTTGCACATATCTAAGCTGTGACTCTGAAAGCAACAACTATCAGAACACTGTCAACATGCTAAACTGCCTTCATGACATCCGCAAGTGGATATCACAACATTTCCTGCAGCTAATTGCTGATAAGACAGAGGTATTGATCATGGGTCAAGATTTTGTCTTGGTTCTCTGTCCCATCCAATAACTCAGCGTTGCAGTTGTCATTTTCAATCAAAGCCTCATCTTAGACAAACATGTTAAATTAATGGTTCAATCCTGCTTTCATCACCTCAGAAACATTTCAAGGATTTCTTTCTCCCACAAGTCTGGAAGTTGTTATCAACGTCTTCATAACTAGTCGATTAGATCGCTTAAAGTCCTTGAACTCTGGCATCAGTAAAAAAAATCCAGCTCATCCAAAACTCTGCTGCCAGGATTTTGACTCAGGACGAGGAAACATGACCACATCTCAGCGATCCTGGCTTCCTCACACTGGCTACATGTTGCTTTTAGAATTGATTTAAGATATTATTGATTTTTTACAAAGCCCTGAGAGGCATCGCCCCAACTTATTTATCAGATCTCTTATTGCCCTACGACCCTACGATGCGTCGATCCTTGTTGTTCCGAGGTCCAGATTCAGACTCAAAGGTAATAGAGACTTTGCAGTCAGGACTGCAAACTCTGTCTTGTCTTTTAAAAAGCCACTTTTTTGTAATCGCTTTTTCTGTGGTTTTATTTATGTATTATGACATTTTAGTTCATTTTACTCTCTGTGTTTTATCATGTTTTTAGTTTTGGGCTTTTAGTTCATTCCATTCTCTTTGTAACTGTTATTATTAGGTGTAAAATTAAAGGTACATCACACATGAATAACTGCTGTAAACTACTCAGCAATCAGCATATAATCAACAGACTAATCAATACAGAAAATAATGTAAAAGTCAAGATTCAGAAAGGCTCAGAATTTCCAGCCACTTTTAACATTTTCATTGTATATACTGTATATGTGAAAAGTGTAGAAAGACACCAAAGGCAGATGAGGAGGATATCCTGCTGTCTCTGAGACCTTTGTTGGTCTCCTTCAAACACAATTGTTCTTACAGAGATGAAGCTATATGGCCATTGATGGGCTCCAAACTTTGCTTTGGTGGAAATAACAAACAAAAGAATCCTTTAAAAACTATGGGAAATACATACTTTTAATAATTCAATTTGATCATGAGTTCCTGCATCGATTCCAAATACGACGTTCTCTCTATTCTTAGCGAGTGTGTAACATAATTTATACAAGTCAGTCAATGGAGTTGTTTATTTAAGACAAATCTGGATAGAGAGGTTTCGTCAGCTGTTTTAGTATTGGTGTATTGGAGGTATCAGTGCACAAGATTACCTCTCAACATTGCATTAAAGTGATAAATGGTTGTTTCACTCTTTGGATGGAGTCGATCTCTTCTGCTCTCTTTTTTATTACAGCCAAATGAAGTTTAACCACATCTCCTGAATTCTAAAAGATGTTGTTTTATCAAACAATGACCTCAGCGATCCAATCAAACAATGAGGATTAAGCCTCCGCGATGGAAGTAAGGTTTAACTTCAGGGACAAAATGTCTCTGATTCACGCTCAAGAAGAGTGAATGCTTCAAACCAACTATTCAAGTTTTAAAATGCTGCATTGCCAGGGTCGTAAGGACACACATGTATGACACTGGGTGGTAATTTGTCCCTGAGGCTTTTCAATATGTCCTGAGTACCTTTTTTTTGGCTCAAAGAATCAGGATCACTTTCTTCTACGTTTGAACTGCTCTTCATGTTTCCTTTTGTTTCTCTGTGAATGGTGACACTTCCAGGATATTTTGTCTCATTTTAAGCTATTTTGGCATTTTAACTCTCCCATGGAGCTTGCTGCGGGGTGACTGGTGAAGATTCAAGGGCCACGAACGCCGTGCTTTTCAAACGTGTTCGGTTGCAAAGACGGGATTTGGAACTGGCTTCACATAGCAGTCTGCAAAATGATGCAGGAAGAGAGCCTCCCAGGTCGCCTGCCGAAGGCTCACAACGCTGGGGATGACTCACTGTGCTGCACAGATACAGTCCAACTTCAGCGGCTTATCATGTGAAAAGAGAACATTACAGTCCTTTTCTTCTCAATGACTGAAGGCAAAAAACTTTCTCCAAGTACAATGCTGCTTTCAACAGACCGGGAGGGTTCTACCCTGATGGGAAAGGCAGGGGGAGATTTTTGAGATCTAAATACTAAATCATCTTGACGGGCCTTGAAAGGGGAATTAAAAGAGCCATTATATTACTGAACAAAAGAGGGTGGAGGGTTAAAAACCTTCATTATGTTCAGTTCTTTCTCTCTATTATCAGGTTGCATGTACATCAATGACTGAATGGAGGAAAACATTTAATTTCAGACCATATTTCTGAGAGATTATGACAGGAAATACTCTTGGGCTGTCCTTGAAGGATTTTCTCTCTCAGGCCATGCCATTGGACAGATTAAAGTAAACAAGGTCAGAAGCAATGGGACAGTGAAATTTACTGTAGAAAGCAATGCTGGGAAATGGAAGACAAGCTGGTTCTTATTTAAAGGTCAGAACTTTTTTGTTATTCTGCAGGTTGATGACTTTGGATTCTTTTTATTTGATTCATTTTCTGTAATTGTGCCTTGTCAGAGACACAAGGATCATCTCCCTGGCCTGGCCCGCTGGGTAATAACACTTACTTTAGCTCGACAAAGCCAGCGCAGTCTAATGAATGTCACTGTAAATCTTAATAGCAAAAGAAAAACTACTTTGTAAGAGATCTCCCAGATGTAGAAAGATATCCGAAACAGCAGCGAAGCAAATGGCATGAGGTCGCACTGATCATTTTTGAAGATTCAAGTGGATTGCAGGAGTCTGTGAATTCAAGGCACAGCACAGCAGCATCCCGCAGACTCACTGTGGTTGTCCTTGTTAGCATGTATAATTCAGATGGCCGCTCACCCCGCTGCCAAAACAGAGACATTCTCTCAGATTTCCACTTAAATTCGTTTGGAACGGGCGGCCACCCCACTGCTCAACCTCCGCCCACAGTGAAGAACTGCCATACTAGAAACCTTTGCTGTTATGTGGCCAATTTCCCTCTCCCCGGAGAAAAAAAAATGAGCTGAAGAATGCATTGAAGGTCAGAATAGTATCAGCAAAAGAGAGACTAAAATAATGATTGCATTAACATGCAGCTGGGGAGCTGTGTGCTCTTTAAAGAGTTTCAGGGAGGAAGTAATACAATAGCATCTCATTCTGTATTCTGCCATCACGCTCGAAGGGGAGCAACACACACAAAACTAATATAAAAGTGTATTCACGCTCTCCGAGGCACACATGCTCGCAGCGATACTCACTAATGTGTGCGGTAACACACGGGGAAACATGACGGGTTAACTGTCTGTCAGTTTGATTTTTAATTCTTTGTCATTTATTCGCACATTTTTTTAATGGTTTATTTCTACTTGGTTGCATTTCCATTTTTTCCTGCGTTTCAATTTGGTTTTTTTATTTGCCTCGGTGACATTTTCATCTAAATAAATCTGTTATGCTTTTCTCCATCACAGACTGTCATAACAACAGTGATTCAACCCCAAAAAGAGTGCATGAAAGCTTCAATATCGGTTTCTCTAAACACCCCGTGTCCTGTAAGAAAACGGTAAATGATCAATCATTGGATCTTTGAACACATAACATGCAACTATGTGCAATCCATGTAATAACTGTTGAAATATTTCAATCCATACTAAAGTGGTGGACTGACAGACTGATATTGCCATCACTTAAAACACTAAAAACCCACTGGAGCACAGTTTTTTTTTCTCCATGAAAACTTTCCTAAAACAGTGCAAATATTTGTTTCTCAAGCGAATGCATTACACTTCCCTAAATTAGTAATCTCTAGGGAAGATCAACACACCACAGGACTGATCACTTAAATAAATAAATGTAGAAGACTCCAGCAATTAGTAAAGGAAGAAAATCGTTCCAAGAGAGTCAAAAATGGGAAAGTGAAATAAATAGTGAATTTTATTTGTATCATTTTTTTTTTATTTTACAATCAATATTTTACTTATTATCATTTCACCATTATGTTATTTTATTTCCCCTCTCTTTTGGATGTTATTTATTCAACTGTTGTTAAAATGTCCTGCTCTTGTTTTATTCCTTTTTTGTGTGTTTTCTTTCATTACTGTTAACGTAGAGCACTTTGAATAGATGTTTGTGTATGAAAGTATAAATAAATAAGTATGTGTATTATTAATGCTGACCTTGTGACCAGCTCCCGCGAGGTGTATCCCTGCTGCATCAATCAATTTTGGCCAATAGGCGGCAGAGGAACATCAAAACAAGTCGTAGGACTCACGGCCACGACCTTATTAATGGTTTATGAAGATGTAATGGTTAAAATGTTAGCGAACAGTTGCCTATCACACAGTTGACACGGAGCAACATTAGCATTCATCTGGAGTCATGTCTGTGTCCACCTGATGAATGTTAAGTCCAAAAATCACTTGTTTTGTCTCCACAGCCTCCTATCAAAAAACACAATACTACTCCGGCAGCGTTGACCTTAAACAAACTGGCCATCCAGTTACTCGCTGCTCTGCAGTACTTCCATCATAAAAACTCCACTGGCTCAAACATACAATACATATCTGGGGTTTTCTGCGACCCTCAAGCTACATACCATACACTAACCCTAGCCCTCTCACCATAGCAACTTATGAGGATGCATTTTTCACATCATGTGCATTATTTGTGGAGTGTATTTCATTTGGATATGGAATACATTCATCTGCAAATACCTTACCATGGCATCATTGATTTTTATATGCTATAATATAGACTGCAGATCAAATGATTTAGCTTTAACAGTAAGTGTACAGTCACAGTAAAGGTGTTTGATTTAAAAGAAATATCCTCTGTTAGCATATGGTTTAATAGATTTGACTGATTACTTTTAAGACTCTTCATAGCCTCTCTCCCTGCAATATCTCTGAGCTCTTAGTACCATACGCGGCGGTACGTACTTTGATATCTTTGAGATCGTTGGTGTTTTTCGATAGGCCCGGCTGAAAACTAAAGCGGACGGAGCGTTTGCAGTCCGGGCCCCGAGGCTCTGGAACGACCTGCCCGAGGAAATCAGGTCGGCTGAGTCGGAGATCTCCTTTAGGTCCCTTCTTAAAACATACTTTTATCGGTGAGTCTCTCACTCTTGGTTGAGTTTTAATTATCTTGTAAACATGGTTTCTGTTTCATATTCTAACCTTTTTCTACACTATACTGGTTTTTATAGACTAAATTGTTTTACCTTTCTTTCTTTTAAACCTGATGATTTATGACTTTCAATTTTTGCTGTCTTTCTGAAGCCCTTTGTAAATTGGATTTTGAAAAGTGCTCTATAAATAAAGATATATTTGTATTATAACATTCAAAAAGAGTTGTTCAAACTGTCTCTGATGCCTAACGGGTAAAACTCCACATTTCAACATCAGACACGGCGGAGCAGAAAAGCATTCAAGTCCAACGTAAAAATTAAACGAGCAAGTTTGTAATTTTAGATTATGAGCAGACACACTAGTTGCCTACTTCTTGATTGACATTTCAGAATTTCCCTCTGCCCACACGTTGTTGGGCAGTGATTCAAAAAAAGACAACACTGTCTGTTATGTTTGCAAGTTGCAGACAGAAAAACAGCAAATCCGTGTGTGGATTCTGGGATTCAGCTGCGACGCATAATAGCCTCCAGTTTGCGAGATGTGAGACTTCAGTTGGAGGGGAGGTAAGACTTTAGGTCATGTTTGTCACAAATGTCATTCCAAATCAGTGCTGCAGAGAGAAAACTCATCTGGGTATGCATTTTGCACCTTAGGTCAGTTTTGACAAAGTAGACTCAAGAGCTGATTCACTTCCTAAAAAAAACAAAAAAACATGCACAAAACAACTCGTGTAACAAATTTAACCTCTAACAACTATGAACTTCAGCAGAACACTGCTTTAAACGCCGCACTAAAAGGTTCCGCGCCATTGTTTATTACATTGCTAATTGTCTAAATAGATTTAAACCAGGTTAATATAAACACTAGACTGCTTGGATACATGAATATTTCATGCTTCGCTGTGAACCATTAGCATAAAGCTGTTTGGTTTGGCCGACGCCATCTCCACGATGAATACAAGGCTGATTTGGCAAAAAAGAGGCTCTGAATTCAAACAATGGAGGAGGTTGCAGTGAAATGGGGACAGAAGAAAACGCAGCATTGGATATCTGTTCACAATAATGCTTCAAGGGGAGAAAATATCATTTTTGGTTGTGAAGGACTTTTGAATGCTGGGCAGAAAATGAATACATCAAATAAGCAAAGCCTTTCTCAACCTATTGATTCATTTGCGGCTTTTATTTGTCAAAATAACTTGTGAACTTCTGAATAAGACGTTTTTAGGCGACCGAAAAGGTTAAAATTAACTTTCATGAACTGAAAACACACTGTGAGAGGGTTAAAGTTCAAAGACCGGACAACGCCGTGATAGCCCTGCCCTAAAGCATCCCCTGCTTTATGATCTATTTGACTCTAAATGGAACCATAATTTACTAAATGAACATCATGCTGTATTGAAGAAGACTTGAAACTAGCGATTGAGACCATAAACTCATGCTTACAATGTTTACTGAGGTAATAAATCAGGTGAGAAGTAGGCTCATTTTCTCATAGACTTCTATACAATCAGACTTCTCTTAGCAACCAGAGGAGTCGCCCCCTGCTGGCTGTTAGAAAGAATGCAAGTTTAAGGCACTTCAGTATTGTCGACTTGGAGGTCGTTGCCTGGTATTTACACATCCAGCAGACACTCATTTGGATTTGTGCTTCTTTTCTGTCCAATATTCACCCTGCTTTTGGCTCTTTTTTGGTTTTCATCAACTCGTGAGGGAAATGTCTGGCTTTATAGTTTGCTACATGCTCCACTATGCTGTTTAGTGCTGGGCCGGTAGCATACAGTGGCTTATTGGCTGAAAAGAACTGCCTGCTGCTTCTGGAAACAGGGTTTACAAGCCATAAAAACCAAAATACTGAGCCAACAGAAGCTAAAAAACTAAACAGATTATTTCATTTAATCCATTTATGAAATGAAAAATATTGATTGCTGCAACATATTTTTTATTTATTTGGAACAAGGGCCTGTCGAACATCACAACATGTTCAACAAGTCTGTTTTAGTCTAATGCTTCAAATGTTATTTTCTGATGCAGACATCCTTCACACTTAGATTTAGGGATCATGCCTTGCTCGGATGAAGACCAGATTTACAAAAAATACAAACTACAGCAGGTTATTTGAAGCTGAACTGTTGTGGGTGTGTTTAAAGAGCACAGTGTCATAGTGTGTGTTTAAAGAGAATAGTGTCAGTGCCACAGAGCTCCATGGTTTCAACCCAAATGACCCCAAAAAGGTTCTGCACCTCTGCAGGGCAGGTGAAACGGGTAAACAACACAGCTACAACTGCTGCTTGTGTGGACGGTGCTGTGTAAAAAAAATACAAAGACCTTCTGTGACAAAGCCAAAAATAGATAAGAGATTGCATTGAATATTTATCTTGATAAATAACTTTTAATTTTGGTTATCAATTGATTAAAATATTTAAATATAATGAATCATATGATTGTCTATAGTTAATCATGATTAATCGCAAATTAATCCCACATTTTTATCCATTCAAAATGTACCTTAAAGGCAGATTTATCAAGTATTTAATACCCTTATCAACATGGGAGTGGACATGTATTCTGCTTTATGCAAATGTATGTATATACTTATTATGAAAAGCTCCGCTACAACCTAAAAATTGCATCTGCGTTAATGCATTAAAGAAATTGGCACAATAAGCACCATAGATGTGGGTCAATAGGGGCCTACTACACTCGTTAGTAGGTTTATCATCTATACACATGGTAGATCATCGAAAGAAGGAATAAAAGAACACGACAGCAACCTCTAGCGGCCGTAGTAATTATTGCAGGAGCAGAAGCGGAAGTCAGGAGGCCAGGGTTCGCATCCCGTGTGAAACCAACAATGTGTTCACAAGCGTTAAGTTTCACTTTCACTTTTGAAAAATAGTTAATGTTTTTTCCCTAAACTTAAATAAATGGTTTTGTTGCCTAAAGCTAAAGGAGTCTTTTTGTTTGCGTTCAAAACATTTCAAAACATTTCACTCAGTTTTACAATGTATGTGTAGTAGGCCCCTACTGACCCACATCTATGGGGCTTATAGCTACTGATAATGCTTATTTAATGGTCTGACGACAGTGGAATCGGGTGCAGGGTGTCTCCATTATGTCTTACAGTATGATTGTACTTGTATCTTAACTGTGTTGTGAATAAACTGAACTGTCTTTTAATTGCTCAAACATGGTCAAAAATTATTCAATGCAGCTTTAAGTTTGGTTTCATTTTGGTAAAATCCAAACAGCATCAAAGTCTGTACTGAAAATCAAAGAGACATTAATTCAGTAAAGTCATAGTAAAACAAAATGTGCCCCAGATTGAGAGGTCCACCGAGCCCGCCCACTGTGTTTTAGTTTGCTTTGTTTATTATGGTGGAATTGATAAAGCAAAGTGTGCCGTCTCATCAGGGGAGGTAAAGCAGTTATAACTGAGCGCTCTGGTGATTTAACAAAATACATTTCAATCATTCTCATTGAAAGTTATAATACAATATTTTTTCGCCATCTCGGAGCTTTCTTTATTGGTTATTTGGGGAGGAGAGACCGTTTCAGAGCTATTACCATCACTCAAACTAACAACAACAGAGCCTATGCAGAGCCAATTATAGTCCTATTTCCTGCTCTCACATTATGACCTCCATTCTGTGTTCTTTTGTGGATTTGTGAGGTAATTCAAGAATGCAGAAAGAAAGCCAAAGCATAAAATTGACCATCAAATATCTCATTATGAAAAAAGGCACTGCTATTGGTCAGAGCGATTCGTCTTTAGAAAATGGCATCTTAAGGATGATTAATGTATTTATGATTTAGAAAAGCTACTCGCACCACGGACAACAGATCGTTATAGTTTATGAATATGTATGAGGCCAAAAGGTTTGGGGTTCAAATGAAACGCTTAAGATACATTATTAATGATTTAAATGTGTCTGTGAACTGTTGTTTTGAGCTTTTGAAACTTAATAGTTTATATATATTTTTAAAAAGATCATTTGTCAGAGATAAAAAAAAAGAGAGATGCATCTTAAGAAGAGTAAAAGTCGTTCTTACGGGTGAATAGTTTGAGATTCTTTTTAGTCGACACAAACTGGAAGGAGTGAGGAGAAAGTTTTACCGTAAGGCTTTAGAGAAAGGTAGAAAGCAAAACCATTTATGCATTCGCAATCCCCACAACATTTTATCCTCCCTCCAGTTATCAAACACAACTTAACCTGGATAAACGCAGCCCAACGGCAACACACACAGAGAGCTGATCAACATTAAAGCAGCAGATAACAGAAGAACACTCCAGGATACATGTTCCAGGGATACATGACCTACATTATAAGCATCTACCTTACTAGTATGTCAGCCACGGTAACGACCAATAACTGCTTTAATCATATCTACATTATTTTCTTTAAAACCTCCATTTACTAACTGACATAATGTTTTCACAGCATACTCAAACTAAATGACATATCTGAATTGTAATTAAACAAAATAATACCGTCAGTCAGAACTGCTATTCCTGCAATCGCTCCACCTGTTGTCTTCTCTTCAATGGGCGAATCAAATAAAAAGGGTTAATGATAATAATAATAGTAATTTGGAGCAAATTACAGACATTTTTGAGGCATATTAATTCAGTGAGACAAACATGCAGGGCTCTAAAAACAAAGCCTATCCGATCCCCATGTAACACGATGTTGAAAAATTAAATCCTGACAACTAGGGCTGCAAATAACTATTATTTATCAATACATCTACTGATTATTTTCCTAATAAATCATTATTTGTAACTTTGTAGATTTACGTTAATTTCAGGATTTATAATAATTTAAAAAGTACATGCCAGGACTTTTGGAATTTATCACAGATTTATGTAAAGTTTAGTGATTTTACAATGTCCAATGACAATTTATTTATTTAAATTAACTTATTTTAATGCATTTATGTATTTATTATTATTCTATTAATTTACATGAATATAAATTATTATTTTTTATTCTGTCATTTATTATTATTATTATTTAAAAAAAATTCACAGAGGTTGGGGTTATGTTCTATTGGGTTATTGTGCTTTCTCTTTCTTTACTATTCATACAATTCCTTGGTGTTGTGTACATTTCCAGTATTGATTGTGGTGCCCTCTTTGCATTACACACCTGCATCAATAACACTTTATTGATTAATTAAACTAGAAAATATTTTAAATTGTGTATCACAATTTCCCAGAGCTGAAAGCTCATTCTCTGGTCAGACCAACAGAAACCCAAAGATATCTTAACTGCATGGACATTCATCAGCAGTCAGATGAAAACCTAATGCCCCGAGGACGCACAATTAATGCCACGTCAACTTCACTTATTGCCTGCTTGTTTCTGACCTTTTCTTCAGTCCTAAGCCACAGCATTCCTCTGTTTGCTGGACTCTGTGAGTGGGAGAGCGCAGGTGCTCTGGGTGGCTACTTTTGGCGAGGAATCCCCGCCCAAGGCGTCTGACTCAACCGATCATCGCTTCATAAACCCATTTGCCGCTACAATGCCGTTGCTACACGTCTCCATCTCCTTAACCTCTGGTCTTAATGACTGGTTCACATCATCTAACCAGTCCTGCACTCCTACTGTACCTGCAGCGTTTGGTTTATGAAACCGGGAATAACACACAAACAAATATTGTTTCTTCTAATTACGCGTACCTACACAGTGTTTTATGTAAATCAACAGAAAGGCCAGCTCCTGCATCTGTTCTATTGTGTATCAACCAGTGGGGGGATTTTAATTGGGAACCCCCTTAAGAATTGAGCCGTTAACAGAGAACACAACTGTATTTGTTCATTGCTGCAATAACATGGATAAACCAGTGAACCAAATGAAAGAAGCATGCACGCTCAGCAAAATCAGACCTGAGTAAACATGAATAATATGCTCAAGTTTTATCAGTTTCCTGGCTGGGAGAAAAGGGATTCTACAGCAGCTTTTGTATCTACCATCAGCAAAAAACACTTTTTCTTTCCAATACACTGTAAAAAGTCAGTGTTGCATCTATCAACCACCAGACATGCAGAAGTTTGTAAATGCGTTGCCACATTAAGGACATTGTAATAGTTCATTATAGCCTCGCTCTATTAAGACGCTTACAAAGTTCACTTCACAAATGTGCTCCTTACCTTTAGTCAGTAGGGGTGTAAATCACAAGTCTCATCACGATACAATATTATATTGATTATTTGAACAATGCTAGAATATTTGCTGACATCACAAAGTCTCACGATCGATATGAGACGATATCATATGCTCATTTAACACAATCAGCTAAGCCATTACTGGGCTTTGTTGGAAGGAGGTGCGCTTGGACTGAAAAGGTGAAGATATGTATTGACCTCTCACTTTGCATTGATGATATCGGATCTTTGATCGATGGATCGATATATAAATCCAGATTGTTGCATTGTTACACCCCTATTAGTTGTCAAAAATGTCATAGTTGCAATGTTGTTTTTTTTAAATCATCCATCCATGCAAATCATATTTACACAACATATAATACAACTACAATTACCGCCTCGCGGTTTATATGCCTTCGCCGACCAGTCAAGTTGCAGTTTACTTCCACATCTGTCCAAAATGTCTTCACTTCATCGTTTTATCCTGTTAGACATTGTGTGAAATTGTCATAATTAGCCTATGAATTCTTGAGTTATGGCCAAAAGAGGTCACAGTGACCTTTGACCACCAAAATCGAATCAGTTCATCCTAGAGTCCAAGTGGACGTATGTGCCAAATTTGAAGAAATTCCGTCCAGGCCTTCTTGAGATATCGCAACCCGAAGAGGCATAGAGGCGTCTCTAGAACTGAAAAAACCCAACACAGATTAGAACTATGCCAACTTTTTGAAGCTTTGCACATAATGGTCCAAATACAGGGCAGGTTTCCTATGGAATAATATTTGGTGGAAGAATAGGTAATGATGCATTTTATGTTTCTGGTGGAAACCACCATGGCTGCACAGAAAAAAAGGAACTGCTGCACACAACAACATCACATCAAGTCAAAGAATGAGGAGAATGAAGAGGAGATGTACAGGACCTCAGTATATTAACTGTAATTACTATCAGTGATTTCCTCACTGCTTAAATCTAACAACAATGGCTGAGAAGTCCTAAAGCTGAGATGGGAATAAAACGATGTTCTGTTTTTAATTGAGCTACAACGACTACATTTCTTTCCACCTGACTGTCTCATGACACTAATGAGCTCACAGTTAGGCTTGTTTCCTTGGAAAAGAAGCCAATCAGGGGAGCCGAGCAACCGAGCGCTGCTGGAGCTCTCACTGCTCGGGTCTGGAAAACTAGTTTGATGAATAAAGACTATTGTAAACGCTATAGACAGGGACCACTGACAACTGCAAAACAGCACGATGTATTGTGTGCATTTCCCCCATTCCTGTTTTGTTCCAAAATGAGCACCGGCCAACAGATTTTAGAAATGCCAGCGGGGGAACTTGATTTACCAAAGTCATGCTGATCTGCTTCCTGGACAACCTTTCAAGTTAATGACAAAAAATGAGGAAAAATTCTCCCATTTATTAAGAATTTTCCCAAAATATCGTAAATCATTGATATTACAATTAACCCTGCAGGTCAGACAGATTATTAACTTTGGTAAAATTAGAGATTGCATTTAATTTAAGAGTGAATTAATTGTTTTAATCTGTTTTTAACCGCATAAAAAACGATTAAACTGATTATCATTTAAAAGATAATCCAATCAATCAATCAATCAAATGTAATTAGAGGATGACAAGTTCTTCAGCTTCATATTATCTGTCACACATGTCCAATCAGACTGGATCTCCCAGAGAGAAAACTGGTGAAAGTTAACTTGAAAAGCTGTTGCCTGTGTAGGCGAGGGGACACTAATGCTGCGTTCCATATGAACTGGGAAGTTGGAATTTCTGAGTTCAAACACAATCGGACACAGTCGGAAAATTCAACTGGATCGCCCCTTGAAATCCGATTTCCAACTCGGAAAGTTGGACGAACCTCACCAACCCCAGCCTCAAAATCCAAGCTGGCTGCTCTGTGCATCAACAATAAAAAAGATGCAGTAATATACTGTTTATTAGCACTTCTGTCTTACTTGTATCTCATTAAATCAGTCGTACACACAGTACTGTCCAACTTCTATCTGTGGACATGTTGGTATTGCTAAGAATGGCTAACCTGGCTGGAGCGAAACCCCATAAAGTTTTCCGACATACTGGAATACGGTCAACTCGGGCGTGACGTCATTCCCAGCTCCGACCTCCGATTTCCGGGTTAAATGGAACGCAGCATAATCACGGAGCGGCCACATCTAGCCACATCTTCGCAATCTGTAAAATGACTCCTGGGCTTTGTGCTCTCATCTGCACATTTAAGCCTGAGTGCTGCTATGGCAGCTTAATCTTGATTCAGTCAATCTCTGTGACCTCTTTCTTTCAGCTGTCCTCCTGCTGAGGGGACCTGAGGCTCGACACTTCCAGGGAGATGTGTCAGGCGAGAGTAGAAAGACAGCTGCTATACGTTTCTCAGGGACGCGGATATCAGATTGTCAGACGACCCTGCGCTGCTCCCTGACTTCAGAGGGCAGAAGTTACTGTCAGTGTCAGCGATGCCCCGTGGATGATCCCGACGGTTCAGCAGAAACTCTGAATACTCTGATGTAAGAATGGAGAAGAATGAGGGTTTAAAATTAAGACATCTGTCTTCTGTTTTTTGTTCTGTGGTTCTGCGCTTCAGATCAGACTGGAGACCTAACCGCAAAAGATTGGTGAGTAGTACTTGCTATCTTCCAACATTATGAACAAAAAACACATGTTTTATTATTGTGATATTTACTGGAAATTACACAAATATAGTCAACAGCAAGTGGGAAACTTCCAGGTGATCTCCCTCCAGCCAGCCTGAGGAGGTATCGTATAGATAACTCCTCATTTCAACATCAAGAATCAGCTGTTCTTCGTCCATTGTGGCGCTTTCAAAGCGAGCGACAGGAATGAATAGAAATAGGGTGTCCAAATAAAATTCAGCTCAAAACGCTCGCAGCCAGTTAGGACACGGTGTCATGAACATAATGTACAAACATAGATGGAATAGTTCAAACCTATGTGGGTTTTTTTGGCCAATTTTGAGAGCCCTAAGACTACATATCTTACATTTAAATCACACCTCTTTGGCACTAAATAGAGTAAGAATACATCAAATAATAAAACAAATATTCAACAAATTCACAAAGCATTAAAATTACCACTTTTCATGGTTGAAGACATTCAGAACCATCAAAGGAAATGTAATGACATTGGTCTATTGCAAAGTTTGGTGTTGCCAGGCCAAATTTCTTTTCTTATATTCATCTATCAGCAAGTCCTCCGCAAAAGTGGAATTCTTTTCATACTTAAAAATGAAAACACAGTTTACTTGGAGAACACATTGATCTCTAAACTTCCTAAACTCAGAGAAGAGTGTATCCAAGGTCAAACAGCTACTTTATGGTCAATCCTTCTTCTTCTGTTGTGTTGAACATCAACATATTACTAAACTACCCCCCAAACTTCAACCTAAGAACAGCAGACATGATTCACGCATTTGTTTTTGCCAAGAAATCTACTGCTGCCGACAGGAAAACATCTCTCTGCAACAGCTGGCCCGTCATCCCTCAGAAAAGGCTTCTGATTCCCACCAGATGTGACTTTAAGGTGCGCCTGTTACTGGTATACACACATCTCATTTCCCTGGCAGCCAAGATGGTGCCGACATCCCCTGCACCAAATGTGGCATCAGTGATCACCGTGACAACAGCAGTAATGACGGGGATCAAGCTTGTGCTGCTGCTGGATCCAGATGTTTTTAGAACAGGCTACACAACTCTTCTCCATCACAACATACTTTATCTGCTAAATGTTTTCGGCTATCTTGACTTCATCACCCCTTTTTTGATGAGTCTCAACATTTGTGTATTGTCCACATTATCTCAGCACCTTCTTCATCACCTGCACTGTCTCAGAGGTTTTTCAATGTTTGGGGTTGTACTTGTCTTTTATTGAATCATAATGGAGATCTTTTGAAGCCTTTTGAGACACGATAGGCACACAATTAATACTTCTAGAGAAACATACAAGTAAGCAATGGCACCAGACAGGACAATAACAACAATATTGCAATACCATGCAATTAACAGGCCAACCGCAGGGGATGGCAAGCAGCTGCCACAACCGCTATGTTCACGCTCTAGTTTTTTTAATTCTTTGCAATGGGATTGCCACTAGGTATAGGACAATATGAACATTTCAAGTCATGATTATCCAAGCTAAAATAGTTCTGATTCACGATATTATCCCATCCACATAAACTTAAAATGCTTAAAATGTACTAAAAATGCACTAAAAACAACTGGAATCACTTTACCTTACATTTAGACATCTGTTTTTGTGAAAAACAAACAAATCTTAAATATGGCAATCATAATGTTCTCCTGCACAAATAGAGGACAAATAAAAGTCTATTCTGCGCCGAGCGCTGCACGTTTGGTGATTTTTTTCTGGTCGCTGAGAGTTGAAAAATGTTAAACTTTAGATAAAACACTGCGCTCGTCACTGTCACTTTTTCTTACCATGCCATCCAATCACAATGGAGGAGGGGCGGGACAAATACCACAAATACCAACTGTCACACCCTACATGTCACACAGGGTACAAGTACAACAACAACAGCATGAAGAGCAAGTACTCTACCTTGTGCCGACATTTTTACTTCTGCAGATATTCCGTATCATAGCAACCAGACGTAACTAAAGCGTTTTACAATAAACAAGTATTTAATTATTTTTAAAACTGTCACCGTTATCTTTTATGCAACAATATAGGCCTCCCTTATCATAGCCTCACAATAAAGCTTATTTATACAGCACTAAAATCAGGACAAATTCAGTAATTAGCAAAGAAAAAAGGCAATAATAATGCATATTGTAACAGGCATAGCACCAGAACTACTTAAAAATGTTGTTCAAATTGTCAGTCCTATTTTATAACTTTGTAAAAGATGTTGTGATCTCATCTAATTGATTTAATTGTACTTGTTACACTTGTCAGATTTACCTTCACTTGTCAGGTTGGACACACTCGGGACGTTTTTCTTGACTTGCACAAACCCTAACCAGGAAGGACTGGAGCTTATCCCAGCATGCACTGGGGCAGAGGCATGAAATTACCATAAACAAGTCTGCAGTTCATCACTCGCAGAAACGCAGATAATCACAGTTCAAGGTGAACATGAACACAAGAACAGAAGTCCCATTGTTACTGCTGCGAAGTGATGCTGCTATTTACAGAGACACCACGTTCCTCTGTTGTTCCCATGTAATTAACAAACACTAGGAAAAATTAATTGTACTCACCTACTCCACAGGTTTGGTGAGGAGGACATCAGCATGAGACAGGAGAGAAAAGAAAAGGAAAACATTATTAGCAATGTGTTTGAACAGTGTGACAATAAGAGGGTCATTTAATTAATTTCTGTTAACATCAATATTAATATGTGAGTGAAAATGTAAAGGCTAACGGATTTACTTAATTGCATAACTAAGTACAACAATACAAGTCAAAGCATCAACATTTAAATATTCATTGGTTAGCAAACAAAACATCCGATTACACATTTACACTGAGTTTGAAACATCTCAGTCGTATCAGACTCTGATACTGATAAATCCCATAAATCATTGATAGACGGAGGGCTCACTGTGGTCATAACAACGGGCTGCTAAAGGTGCCGATGCAAAACAGCAGACGTGAAACATATCTGTTCAATCGTAAGCATGGTGCTGGAAACAAACAAACTTTTTTCTGTGTGGAACTGTGACAGATGGCAGAATTTTGTTTGGTCATTAATTAATAGTATTTTTAGAAAAAGGCTTTGATGATTAATTAAATTGGACTGATGAAACAAAGTATTGATAAAAGCAGATAAAAATACTTTCTAACCGTCTGATGCACATTTAATTTGGTAACAGCAGCTACAAATGTTTTAATACATCTGTCAGTTATTAAAATAGGAAACATCCGGTGAGATTATTGATTAAAGTCATTTCAAAGAGTTTATTTAGTTTAGTTTGTTAATGATCAAAGACGTTGTGGGTCGCCGGATCTGTTGGTTTAGTTGCCAGTTACTGACTCCACAGAAACTATTCTTACTATTTTGTAAACGATAAACAAATCGTCATTGTTACACAAGAATCACAGCTTCTGAAATACCATTTCTACAAACGATACATTGATTTTTGCTCAGAACCAGTCGACAATGCTGAAGTGCCTTAAACTTGCATTCTTTCTAACAGCCAGCAGGGGGCGACTCCTCTGGTTGCAAAAAGAAGTCTGATTGTATAGAAGTCTATGAGAAAATGAGCCTACTTCTCACTTGATTTATTACCTCAGTAAACATTGTAAACATGAGTTTATGGTCTCAATCGCTAGTTTCAAGTCTTCTTCAATACAGCATGATGTTCATTGGCCAAGAAACCAAGATGGTGACGGCCAAAATACCAAGATGCCGACGGTCAAAAAAACAACATGGCGACAGACAGAAGAACATGATTGTGATGGCCAAAAACCAAGATGGTGACGGACAAAATGACGAACTTGAAAGCTTCAATACCGTAGTCTACAAACCAATGGGTGGCGTCACGGTGACTACGTCCACTTCTTATACTAGGTCTATCAACCTCAAGCTAAATTATAGCTAAAATGATATCCAGTGGCTACTAAACAAGCAGGGCTTTAGGGTCAAACAGATCAAGTAAACTCTAGTTCAGAATGTATAATCTAATGTCTTCTATTCAGTTCAACACAATGTGCTCAATGAAGCCAGAAGATGAAAGAAGATTGTAGCCATTTAAGTTAAATGCAGCAACAATACTCGTCACAACGCAGTTCACCAAATAAACAGGGTGAAAATACATTTTGGCCACAGTCAAATGTAGAAGACCAGTTATTGGTTGTGTGAACAAATAAGACCGTATATTCTGTCAGAAAACCTAGTCAGTGAAGATACTTTTGTGAACACATTCTAGCTTACAGAATATAATCCTGTTGTCGAGCACCAGAGACTCTGGAAATAAAACATTCTCTAGGCATCATTCTCTAGGCATCACGTCAGGCGGAAAGAAAAAATCTCTTTAATCAAGTGAGCAAGCTCAGGTTGTAAGGATGTCAGACATCTGTTGGCATACATTATCTCAATTCCTGTGTCGACAACTAGTTGGTATCTGTCTAAAAAGGTCAGCGGTGGGAAAAGGAGGTGTCAACGTCATAGTGGTGATGGAGTGGGCTGGCACAAAGTTCAGGTTCACCTGGACCGGCAATCTTTATGCCCTTATTGACAAAAGGTCAAGGTAACTAACGATCTGTGGGAAAAGGTTACAGCTGTCTGACGAATACACCTCATGCCATTTACATACCCCGCTATCACGCATAACAACTGGCTGTTAAAGAACTGGATGCACAGTGTGTATGCTAAAAGCTTCCTTTAATGTATAAATAATCTAAATTACAGTATTGATTGCACCGCATGCAATGCATACACAATTCTCACTTAGCTCGCCAAATCATGCAAAACACACTTTGCATTTTATTTAGTAAACAGCAGCTGTAACATGTTCTCTGCTTAAATATTAACTATGCAAGATATCTGATGTTTCTGGTGCAGACTGCATTAATATTTGTTGCCTGTGGTCAGATTTCACTTTAAAATTTAATGCTTTAGCAAAGCTTTGAAATCAGTATCTACAGCGAAGCAGGGGGTGGAGGGCGAGCGAGACGCTGGGTGCCCACCAAAGGAAAGAGATCAGGCTTTAGAGGCTGAGGCCACGTTTTGTTGACTGCATAAACCACAGCGTCCATCCCTTTAGAGAGCGTGGACAGGGGTGAACTGAAGGCCTTTTTGATGCTTTCAGGTGGAGGCTCAAAATATTCTCAATCGGCGTGACTTGAGAATATTCAGGGAAGCTCACGACGCCTGAATGCCGCTATTCAGAAGTTGTCTCTTCTTCGGAAAGTGAGGATCATGCCAGTGTTATACAAGCTTTTCATCTCCCACATAAATAGACCTAGAGGTATTCAGCTGGAAACCTTCTCCCTCTGGATTTGTCGCTGAATGTTTCCCCACATTTTTCCCCTGGCTAAATGAAGAGGAGACATTTCATTTGTTTGGCTCGTGGACGATAATAGTTTTATTTTCTATGAATACAAAGAGCTCTGTTGCCATAAATTAAATTACGCATTCAAGGACTGAACATTCATACAGACTGTGCAATCCTTTGTGAAAGATTTATATTTATCATTGTTTTTAAGTTGATCAGCTGGAAGGTCAGGTTATTACAAAGATTTATCTCTTGATTGTATAACATAACAGTCTTTGCATTTCCAGCTATTTAAATAGTCAACAAATGATACACAGGTGAGGCAGAGCTGGCACGTCCAGAAAGCACCAGGCGGTACATGGCTCTTCTTTATTATCTAAAACTATATTGAGACATTTTAAGTTATGCTACAGAGCGCGAAGAACCACATGAAAAACTGTTCAAATGGAAAATTACAGTTTTAATTAACTTTATCAGTGGCTGGGCATGTTCTATCCCATTAACTGTGTACTTGTATATACACTTCACTTATTGCAAACCATTTCCCAATGCAGAAAGCCGATGTGGAAGTGCCTCAAACTTGCATTCTTTCTCCTACTTCTCACTCGATTTATTAACTCAGGAAAACATTGTAAACATGAGTTTATGGTCTCAATCGCTAGTTTCAAGTCTTCTTCAATACAGCATGATGTTCATTTAGTAAATGATGGTCCCATTTAGAGTCAAATAGACCATAAAGCAGGGGATGCCTCAGGGCGTGGCTACCTTGTGATCATCCAAAAGTCAACTTGGTGATGGCAAAAAAACACCAAGATGGAGGCAGCAAAAAAATGAAGATGACGAAGGCCCAAAACCAAGATGGCAACATCCAAAAACCAATATGGCGACGGCCAAAAAACAGGATGGTGACGACCGAAAGACCAGATGGCGACAGACAAAAATGAAGATGGTGACGACCAAAAACAGAGATGGTAACAGCCAAAAACAATGATGGCAATGTCCAAATTCCAAGATGGCGATGGCCAAAAACAGAGATGGCGACAGCGAAAAACCAAGATGCTGACGGCCAAAAACCAAGATGGCGATGGCCAAAAACCAACATGGTGACGACCAAAAACAGGGATGGTAACAGCCCAAAACCATGATGGTAACATCCAAATTCCAAGATGGCGATGGCCAAAAACCAAAATGGTGACGACCAAAAACAAAGATGGCGACAGCCAAAAACCAAGATGGCAATAGTCAAAAACCAAGATGGCGATGGCCAAAAACCAACATGGCGACGGCCAAAATGCTGAACTCGAGGCTTCAAAACCGTAATCCACAAACCAATGGGTGACGTCGGGTTGACTACGTCCACTTCTTATATACAGTCTATGATCATGCCTTCAAAAAGTGCAGCTTGTAGTTAAATAGCTACGATGTAGAAAATCACTAGTCTGGTCAACTGTAACTCACTGGCATTGGCTCATAGCTGGTCTGTCATGTCCTTTGCAAAGTGTTTTGCATGGTATGCTTTCTGAAGGTAAATAGTAACAACTAGCATTTCTAAACTGCACGTCAGGTTTGGGTTGGAAAGATTCAAATATTAAAGCTACACTATTGAATTATGCAAGTTGGCAGCTCTACAACATAAGTGTGCCTGAGGGTTACCTCAGCTCAGGCCGTGGAGACTACAAATCTATACCAGCGTTACAAACTGGAGGCGTGGAGTCTTAAAGTCGTGGGCGTTTCTCAGGCAACGAAGGTCGAACTAAAAGATTACATCGACTTAATGGGAAATATACCTGACCTGATTCTGACGCTGGTAAGAATCAGTATCCAGATGGGTAAGAAATGTTTTATGACTGGAATAATGTTCCTGACAGCATTAAACAGACTACGAACCCAGTCACGTTTAAGGCAAAACAAACACTGGCTTTTAGATAACGTACCCGGTGTAAAGTCAGTTATCTAGGAACGGCAGTATGTAGCTCATTTAATGCACCAGTTGTAGTATCGTAGGAAGTGTCTGCTTTAGTCTGCTATCAGAATAATGCCTGTTAATGCCTACTGTGAATATTTTCTGTATATTGATGATTTATGTGCTTTTATATGCCGCACTATCTCCACACACAGGTACGCTCACACACACACAAACCTCTAACACATTGAACTACAACACCACAATGGAAACATTGTTTGTGTTTTATCCTTGATTTCCTTTGAACTGTGCATGTACATTGGTGTTGCAACCAAGTAGGTATGTTTTTAAAATTAACTGTCAAATAAACAAAACTAAAAATACATACAAGTGAGTAAAAGTCAGGTTATCTCGGTCTCTGCTGCATCAGTTGTGACTTTTTTCTTTTGTTAATGTCTCTAGTGAGTCCCCCAAGTTTATGGAAGTGCAATACTAAATTACTGAAGTGCCCCTTTAATCATTTAATAGCACAAATCCTGCACATTAACAGGTCAATATGAACTGCACACAGCAGCTTACATTTACTACAATAATCAGTCTGTTGTGCATTTTACCTATAACAAAGAAATAGGTTTAGCCGTCTCACTGCTGTTGTTTGTTGTTTGTCATCACCTATTGCAGAATTTTGTATCAAATTGATACCACAGATGTATTTTTAGGCCCCTAATGATCCGCACTAATTCACGCAAAGGTCTAGGTATTGATTTATACAATAAGGCAGCTACAAAAGCACATATTGTTTAAGAAAGACAAATATGTTATTTAGTGTAAAACATTCCTCGGGGTGTCTCCTCTCAGTAAACAATCCACTTATCCGCCTTGCTTCCTCCCTCTATCATGCGCCAGAAGCAAACAACACAGGGTCACGTCTATTACCGAAGAAAGAATGCGCCATTCTCAAGACAAAGTCAAATTTGTAGCCTTGTCTGAAAAGGGTCATCACTCAGTGGAAGTGCAGTTAGGAAGTGAACACATGGACATGCAAGCAGCCTATAAAACAGAGAGACAGAGTGGGTTTAGAGCGTAAATAGATGTGGGGTTTTCTGACCATTACTGAAGAGGAAAACTCACGTCAAGTGTGCATCTAAAACTTTAATAAGCCATCAGCCAGATTTAATACTTTGCCGTACATGCGATACTGTGGGCTCTTGAGATAAAACCCTGCAACTGTTATCTCGGTGAAGAGCCGGGATGCATGGAGGGCTTACTGTATGTTCAGGAATGGGTCCAGTTTTTAATGAGGGTAAAAGGACACAGCTCTCATCTTTATTTCATGGCAGTGTGAGCATCTGTGGAGTCCTCGACAAAAGAAGAATTTTTGCCGATAAACAAGGCCTATCTGGAGGAGGCCTTGCAGCAGTGAGTAGGCCTATATCAGGCACTGTTGCATAGCAGATAATATGAGCTGCTGGCACTGGGGAGGAGGGGGTGTTTGCTGCAGACTGAAGGTAGAATCGGCTCCATGGGAAAGGGATGCTGCTGCTGCTGCTGCTGCTGCCATCGATGTCCAGTGAGGTCCCTTCATTAGCCTCTGTGTCCTCTGTTTTCTCTTCATGCCTCGCTCAGTGTCCTGTTCACCCTCCACAGAGTGATGGGGAGGGCTCTCTGAATAGCAATAACCCAGCCCAGCGTCAATCCATCTCCTACTTCATTAAGGGGGCTGCAGCGTTATTGCTGGGCTGTAATGATCCCACAGATCTCCCTCCCATAGGCTGAGTTTCTTGGGCTTTCGGAGATGTCATAAAAGAGAACACATGAGTTGTGCCGGAAATGTATGTGAATTATTAATTCCGCAGTCCCCGGAGGAAGTTTGTCTATGTGTGTGTGTGTGTGCATGGCTGAGTGTGCATGTGTGTGTGTGCACAAGGGCATGCACACACATCCTGGCTTTATACTTCATACAGGTTGATTCAAAATTTATGTTGCCAGCTCCTTTGGCGCTGGAGAGTTATTGCAAAAAAAGTCAAATGAAAGGCTGCGGTAATAGTAATGCAGCTCAGATATATGGCCACTGCTTCTCATTCACATCTCGGGGATGGTAATGCAAAAGAGACGATGCTTTATGCAGACTAATCCTGCAGAAACGCATCAGCAGAAAGTGGAGAAATGAAAGAACAAGATAGGGTTCAGAGCCCTTGTGTATACAGACTACAGCAGCCTCATACACTCAAAACCTTTTTTATGTTTGCTATAAAATAGTCCTGTAAAAAAACACAAGCTTGGAATATTCCTCTAAGAAGCCATTAACGGAGGATTTTTTGGCTCCTTTACTTGTTTTTCCTCACATGCAGACATTTAAATGTGCTATGTGTTGTCATTTTTAAATATCTAACTATAACCATCGTGATGGAAATACAGCGGCGTAATCACTGTAAACAAAGATAGATCATTTTAGAGATGATTAGCAGCCTGTGGCCCATGGCAGCGCTATTGTTATATCTGGTGTTAATCAAATTTAAGACCACATTTCCTACTAAATATTTCAATCCCATCACTGGGGATCTTTGCCTCTTTCTCATGCGCTTCATTAAATAAATGTAAAGGTGATTAGTCCATGCTGCTGCCAGAGAGTTTTAGCTCTGTGCAAATATGGAGACTGTAACGCCACACACAAAGGCCTCAGATGTAATATAATAGTGATTTATTGTGCCACAAAAAGCACCTTTAAGACAGCCTTCATGCTGTGTAATGTGCATAGTTCTGCCTTACCTTTTTTTGAATTGTCAGTGTGTCATTTATCTTTAAAGAAAATATCTATATTTCAATATTCAATGCCTGCCTACAGTTGGATAATCACTTTAACATGTTAAAAGCACATTCTGACATTATATTGACCTATATCACAGCATCTACCACTAAAAGCAACATCTTTTACCAGACAAACCGATGTCAATGCCAGTCACATTAATGTCCCGTCTGATGTTAGCATGACATGGTAAAAGGTGCTCAGTGCCTGATGTGTTTGAAATTAGGGGCGGCAAATTAAATCACTAAGATCACTGTTACAGTTGAGTGTTGACGTAATGATTCACAATGAAGGTGACAAGAATTATATTTCTAGCTAGTTATATGGAGTGTAAAGTAAGATGTACAATGGTGTATTAGGGAAATTGTTGGTAAAAAAAAAATAGAATTACGGAGCCGGGGGAGGGGGGTAATATTCCGAGAAAAAAACTCAGAATTTCCTAGATTAAAGTTGTAAGTTTACTGGCGTCACCTTGATTTGCACTCCACTATTTTATTAGTGTTTTTCACATAAATTAATGACTTCTTAATCTCGCAAGTTTGTAAATTTTCTCTCGTAAATTTGCCACTTTAATCTCAGAAAATTTAATTTCTTTGTCTTTAATTTAGGACTTTATAATCTCGTAAATTTGAGAGTTTTGTCTAGAAAATTTGCCACTTTAATCTCAGAGAATATTATTTTTTTTTCTCGTAAATTTAAGACTATTATCTCGTAAATTTGCCAATTTTGTTCTTGTAAATTTGCCCCGTTAATCTCAGAGAATATTCATTTTTTTCTCGTAAATTTAAGATTTTATAATCTCGTAAATTTAAGACTTTATAATCTCGTAAATTTGCAAGTTTTATTCTCGTAAATTTGCCACGTTAATCTCGGGGAATATCCAAGTCTGTTCTCGTAAATTCTTGGAATATGCCCCCCCCCCTCTCCCCCAGCTCCAGAATTATTTTTTTTACCTACAATAGCCCAAATATGCGGTGCGAGTTTGTGCGCTTTTGTTGTTGAAATATTTGCCGTTTGTTCAATGGCTAAAACAAATTACCCTAGACAAGAACCTGTTGTGACTGTATGAATTATGACTCTTGTCTGTCGGGAACAAAGCCAGAAGTTAGTCATGTAATATTGTTCTTAGAGGTCGGATGGATGTGTCGACAAAACACGAGACTGCTGTTGACATCCTGTCAAAGGTTTCTTTTAACCACAACCACAGCTGTCCCCAAACATCAACCATTGGCCATATGAACCATTTTTGTAATGGTCATATGTAATAGTTTTGGAAGGCACTGACAAATGATGCAGCGCCGACTGGGTAGTCAGATCAGAAAACATTCGCATGAGTCATTTTAAAAAACAATGACAAACAACATATTTTGTCATTTATTTTGGAGGACTTGTCAGACACTGTCCTCACCAAACAAACAGCAGCATCTGCTTTTGTTTCAAATGCATAAAATAAAACGTGTGGTTTTGCAAAGTAGGGTGACAGTTATAGCACCACAAATCTCCCTGTTTATTTTTTGGAACCGTGATGTTTCTCTAACCCTCACCAATCACTTTTTGATGCCGCAGCTTAAACACAACAATAACAACATGCAGGTGGAAGATTAGAAAAGGTTCATATGAGTTGTATTTGTAACCCCAATATGCATTTTGAAAGGCAATTCTAAATATTAGAGGTGTCACAATTCTCCAAATCCACAATTCGATTTAATTTTCGATTTTCGACATGATTTGATTTTTGATTAGACTATGGAGTTTTGAGTTGTAAAGCCAAACCGTTGACGTCAGGAGGGAAAGCAGGAGGATTTTCCAGTTGTGTTGTTTCTCCATCATCTCTGATTCCGGCAGTGGCAACCGGGAAGCTACGCTGAAGTCAATCAACGATCCTGCTTTTGATTTCGAAGGTCGAAATCTCAATCTCAATTCGATCGACTTTCAATTTAGTATCTAAATCGTGACCCAGAGTAAACATGGTATGATCAGAAAACGCTCAGACAGGATCATTTTGGAAGGACATGACCTATTGTGTCATTTAGTTTTGAGGGTTTTATGCTTCTCCAAAACATCAGAGAGGAAACTATTACCTATTGATGGTCACCCAAACAGCTGAGGTTAATGTTAAAATCCATGTTACTGTGTTAGTTTAAATACAACTGACAGTATTACACTATTTATATGCCTAGTTGGATTTATTCAGAACAGTAATGAGCCATGACGTTATGCACCTTTAACCACGTCTGAGAACCTGGTCTGTAACAGTCTAGTGAGTCCATAATCTTTAGGTTTCAGGGTTGCCAGTCCAGATAGCTACCAACAGTAAGAATAGGGGCTAAGAACTGTGAAAGGTCCACACTGATAGAGCTCTTGTTAAGAGGGCCACACGCACGCCTGAATGCAGCCATTATTCATAAGCATTGGCAATCCAATCAATTATCCAACAGGGAGAGGTGAAACAAAATCCATGAACTCTCGAGTCAATGAAGTCAATGAACTCTGACCTTTTCACCAACAACCCACACTAATCAGACAGCTGTACCTGCATCGACACACAGAGGATCAGCACCGGCGAGGGAGCAGCACAGTCAGTCCAAACGCCGAAACTGGTCGAAAGCCTCCCAAAGTCCCACACAGATTAGAAAAACGAGGCTAGCAAAGAATGAAGGGCCGGGTGTGAATGAGAGTGATAAAGAGTATATGGAGGGGGGCGGGGGGAGAGAGGGTGTGCGGACACATCACTTATCTGCTACTGATGCCGTGTTCACCTCCGCCAAATAGATCTGTCAGACTGGAGCTTCTCAAGGCTCCTGAGGGGAAACTCAATAAAAAAAAAAAGGCAACCGGGGCATCTCCCAGTTTCGCGGGCCAAAGTAAATAGGCGCCGAGCGTGACATTATTGATAGACCATAAACTAACACCGCTGTTGCTTCTCAGTGTCAGTTACTGCTGTCAGAGCAGTCAGTGCGACTGTCACTTCCTGTCACTGCAGTGGAATATTTTCCTTGTATCAGGACGGGAAATGGAGCCCGCAAAAACAACATCATGCATTCTAGTGGAAGCAAACAAATATGTTCATGATTTCTTATTTGCTAAATTAAGCTGCAACAGTCAAACAGTGAACTGACTCCAAAACACCCAAACGCCTCTTGAGTTTCCAACTTTTGAACCAATTGAACCCAACTCTTGTTGGTGCCAACATTTAACTTCACGCATTAAACATGCCAAAGCGAGTGCATGACCTTTGTTTGAACATATTAATCACGATCAGGCGTTCGCTGTTTGGGCTCAGTGTGGGTAAATACACAACACTGCATCGTGTTTGCAAATTGAGTTTAAAACGAGCAGGTTCAGCGGTGGGAATTGTTTAAGATCAAAAACTATTCAGAAAAGAAAGAAATCTGTAGTGAGGTTAGAATAATTAATACACTATCAATGCCAGTTTCCAGACTTTTACTTCAAGGTACAGTGTGTAGGATTTGGTGGCATCTAGTGTGTGGTTGCAGATTGCAACCAACTGAGTACCCCTGCACTCACTCCGCATTTACCAAGACTGTGGTACCATGAGCCGCCGAGTGCAAAACACTACTTAAAGCATATTTAGTTAATTGTTGGTAGCACGCTAGCTGTGTAACATACAGAATGCATGGGGTTCATACGTCTTTTAACATTTTTTTTCTTTCACAAAACTGCTAAATATGCCGTCAAACTTTCCACTTTGAAAAGATTCATAAATAGAGCTGTATCAATCCGTTAATTCCACAGGAGGTTAACATAAAATGGTAACTTCCTGTTGCACACAGTGCATACTGTCTGTCTTTAATCTGCCGCAAAAGCTCAAATGTTTTCACCGTACTCAAGGCGAATTATGGACCAAAGACAAAATAATATAAACTATAACAAAACAATGATAAAAAATCTGCTGCAACCACCGAGCAGAAGGTCCGATAGGTAGGATGATGAGACCTCTCTGATATCCCGAGTAACTGAAGCACAATACGACACGGCTTACCAGAATAGTACAATCAACAGAGAACATCAGGGAATGTCAAGTTCGAGATCAAATTAAAGTTGAATTGCCACACAGCCACATCTCCCAGTCTTGTGTTCACAATTTGCCAGAATTGATGTTCCTTCATTATTACTCCTGCTTTTCATGAAACTACCGCTTCTTGTTTCAGAACTAATTAAGTGCAGCTTCTCTTTTTTTTTACGCTTAAACATTACACCTTAATACTCTTCCCTGCCACAACTTTCTTTTATTACACCTGCCCTAATTTGCTCTTGCTTTTTTGGAGAAGGAATTATTCACGCAAGAAGGACCCTCACAAATTGGACCATCGTCCCTCACTGTGGCTGCTTCTACTGTTTACCGTTCCTTCCCTGCAATATTTAACACCTGATTAAACTGTAACACATAAAGTGTCATTTAAATCCATATCTTGATGTTTGTTTTTGTTTTTCCAGCCTGTGCTGAAGAAGCCGCTAATTAGGGGATGTTATTTAGGAGAATGTGAGTCTGCACTGTTTGACTCTGATAAAGATGCAGTTGTTGAAACGTTAGTGTTCTAATAGTCTGCCTCGCCAGATGTAGACTGGGGGTGTAGACCAATCTGGCGACCGCATTGTGTGTTGAATGCTCAAATGCATTCAAACATGCACATATTGAAGGTAGACGCCACCGTGGTAATGCCAACTGGTTTACTTACGGTACGTCCTCAGATTCGTGTATAAATCGGCGTAGTCCTCCCCTTCCGCTATCTGCGCTACCTAATTTGCAACGGCACCGTCGCTGCATCCTGTGCTTGGCGCCGCCCAAGACGATTGCGATTAGTGTAAAGAAATACATCCCTCTATAGCAGAATGATAATATGTGGAGCCAGACCTTTCTTTAGCGCTGACACAGTGCTGTGTAGATTGTGACTAGCCTTCTTATAAAGTTTGTTGCCTTAAATCTGTGTGCTCCAGTATACCAAGAACCTAATCTCTGACGTCTCTCCTGATAGATTGCCTTATTGTGAGAGCACCAGACAGGCCTGCAGTTTCTTGTGAGGTTGAAACGTGCTAAACTTCTTCCTTCACTGAGTTAGCACTGTTGCTACCCTCCGTGACTACTTGTTGCACTTGCTGTAGCTCCTTCACAATAAAAGCCTCTGCACTGGTTTGCACTAAATTGAAATTTTAAATGGTATTGAGTGTATAAGACTTGATTTCCCCATAATATATTCACACTGTGGGTCAGCAGCGCTGCTGTGTTTAGAACCGGGTCAGTGTCTGCTCTCGGTGGGAAACTCTGCTCCGCTCAGCATCCACTCCTTATCTTGGTTGGACTGCTTGATCGATGAATGGTGAATAAACTCATCTCTCTGCAGTGCCGGCCTGACTGCTTTAGTCTACAGACACAATCAGGGAATACTGGCTGGCAAATCAATTCACCAGTTTAGCAAACAGGCTGGGAGAGCGCTGCGGCGGTATTGTCCCAAGGTAAGACGAGGCAACAAGCCACCTGTGATGAACATTCACAGCCTCGTGTTCACCGTTATTCACCCTTGAAATGCCAAAGCACTGAGCGGAGAAGTCCGTGAAGGCTCTGAAATTATAAATAATGAGGCTGAGAAAGAAGCATGTGTTCAAAATCACTCAGAGACACAATGTCCACTTGTGTTCATCTATGTGTATGGCCCTGTTCAGACCTGGTATTAACATGCGTCCTCAGTGATCCGATCACAAGTGGACAGCTTTAAGGACGTCTGTCTCCACATGTGTCTTCAGTGGCCACCTGTAATCGGATCTCACTTCCCCGCTCTATATGCAAATAAACATGTAGTAAACACACGGCCGATACAGCAGACGTTGTGACGTAATATTACATGAATGTCAGTAGTAATATCCTACATATGCCTGAATTCTGCGGGGGAGGGAAGAGAACAGGCGGGCAGGCGGGCAGGCAGGTGTCAGCTCCGTGCAAAACAGCAGAACAAAAACACTGACACATCTGCGACAATATGATAATAATGCACTTCACGTGCCTAGTCTGTACATATGTAGCCTATAGATAAGGTATATTTTAATAAAATACAGTTGTACCGACAGGATACAGTAGAGCACAGAGGCCGCTTCCATGCTGACAAGCGCCCGTGTCTGTCTGTTTATTCACCTGAGGGGTGCAGTGTTCCCGAGGATCCCAGCGGGACATCAGATGAGTAGGCGGTCCTTAATGTGGCCCAGGATTCATTCGCGTACACACTGCTAAAAGAATGTGGTCATATGTGGCCCAGACAACCTCTGAATGTGGTCTGAAAGATCCGATCTCAATGCGTCCTCAATGCGTCTTGAGTGCGTTCACACTTGTACTAAAGCTGTCCACTTGTGATCGCATCACTGAGGACGCATGTTACTACCAGGTCTGAACAGTGTGTTCAGCACTCCATGACAGCAACACTTGTTCTGCAGGAAACCTGTTGAATGCATTAAATGATAAGTTCAGATTTTAGATTTAAAATCAATGTTCTGGTTAAAATAACTACAGAAGTGGTGTTACTTAAGTACGAAAGGTACGTGACAAATAGATCAATGTTGACTTCTGGTTTCACAGCGGTCTCCTGGGTGAAAGTCTGGTGCTTTTTTGACCCACCCATCCATCCCCAACCTCCTCCCTACGCTGTGTTTGTCGTTCTTTATACTTCCCGGTTCACGATTTCATGGATTACACACACATTTTGTAGGATATATACAAATTACAGTGCATTCGTTTTCGTAGGTATAGCTACGAAGGGTGAGAACAACCTGACAGCAGCTCAACACCTCAGTCCAACATGGTTATCACCATATTCATTGCCTATTTGTTAGCTTGTCCATGGAGTCAATTAAAAACTAAATCACTGAAAGCATTATTAATTAATTTTAGTCTCTCTTGGCATTCTCTTGTGTGATTGCTATCAGCACGATGTTTTCTTTTGAGAAGATTTCACAATCCCAGATCCTCATCTTGTGTTGCTGGTATTGTATTGTTTACATATATTTCAAGGCAGCACACTCATGTATTTCGCTGTCACAACCTTTGTCAAACTTGATACATTCTTTACAACAAAGAACCAACGGGAGAAGCCGTAGCTATGGTAACAAGCCAAAAAACACATAGTTTTCATTGAATATTTTATTGAGGCTGCGACGTGGGAGCCGTGAGGTTATCTGAATAAAATACATCCCCTCCGGTCATTCACAAAAGGACTATTCTCTGTGGTCATGCTTTCATTAAAATGAAACCTGCATAACATGGTGATAATTTCAGGCATTTTAATACTTCACAAAGCATTTTTTTGAGACCTCAAGAGTGGAACAGCTATATGTGACGAACATGTCTCCGATGTAATTTCAAATGTTTTATCTTTTAGTTTGTGCCAGGCGAGCTGAGATAATAGATAATTGCAGCATTGAATTGTTATTAATTTATAATTTTGTTATTCATTAATGGGGGGGGGGAACTAGAGCGCACTCTGGCCCACTTCCACTCAATTTAGCAAGAAATCTTCCCAAACTGCCAGCGCCACAGTGTTTCCTTCCATGTGAGAATAATGCCAGCTGCACTGCCACCAAAAACTGGACAGACTCTGCTGAATGAAATGACTATTCTCAGAAAGGAAGCTGAAATGTCCTCTGCGGGAGGGAGGACATTTGATGACAGTAGAGAGTAGGAAACATTGGAGAGTTGTTCTATCCTCAAATTGCTTACAAAGCTGCACGTCTGTGCTTATTTCTGTTTTATCTATTCACTCTCATACATACAGTAGATTTCAATAGCTGTCTCTTTGTGTTTACTTTGATGCCATGGTAACAAGGCTCACGTAGAGCTGAATTCAACAATACCGCACTCGATCAACAAAACGCCCGGTCCAAAATGTAATGGCAAACACAACTAATTCATTTCGGGTTCGCCTAGTAAAACACAATGTTGAAGATAACGTTTTTCATTATGTCTCACACAATGCCAAATTGTGATTTGAAAGTGCAGCAGGAGTTGTGCTGAATTAAACACGCTGCCTGTAATGACTTTTGCCAAAATAAGCCAAAAAAAAAGCAGGCAGCATACTTAACCTTGGCTGCTTGTTTGACTGCTATCTCTGTTCTCTGCTTCACCTGGGAATTGAACTCCGTCTAATGAGGAATACTGATTAATGAGAAACGTGACACACAATGTGTGAACCTCTATCAAGAGTTTTCTCTGGATCCGCAGGAGGATGAGGGGTCTGGAAGAGACTCTTAAAACCAAACCAACCAAAACTTCGTTCTGACCGAACGGCACAAACTGCATCAGGAACGAAAAGCTGCTGTTTGTGTTTCCAGCGTGTCAGATAAACGGTGACGGTTAGTCAAATAGACCAATTACAGCTTTGTTTGAGAAGCAGCTCACACACAAAATGAAAACAAAATAATCATGTTTTTTTTTGTTTTTGTAGCTCCCTTTGACATGTCAAATTTGAATAAACGCTGCAAAAGAGATAACCAGAAAAAGAGACTAAACATGTCAGAGCACCTGTCTCCGAAGTACGAGCTATGTTCTGAGTGGTTTGTCATTTTTATTTCTGCTTTAGTAAAAAAACACATTGAAACAAATAGTGAATAAAGTCAGATTTTGTTTCTTTTGGCTCACTTGCTCTCACTTGTTCGCCACAATCTCTTTATCTCAACTCTTTAGCTGCGTTTCCACAAAGAAGTTCCTGGTAATTTTTAGTCCTTAGTAGGAACTACTTTTCAAGGAACTAAAAGGTTCCTTCAGCCCATCGTTGTCTGCGTTTCCATAGTGGTCAAAAGACCTGCGAAGATTAGGCAAATTAAGCCGGGTTTCCACCAAAAGTTCTCGGGACTTTTAGACCCTGGTTCCTGGAACTACTACTTTGACGAATCACTCATCCCTGCAAGCCCCACCCCAAAAGTTCCGGTACTTTCAGAAAGTACTACCCCCCAACTGGGGCCTTCTTTGTGGGGTAAAATGTCCCCAGAACTTAATTTAGACCCCGGTCCCTGCAGTTAAAACGCAACAAGTTCCTCAAAAGGTTCCTGGTCCCTGGGGAAAGTTCCTGCAGTCAAAAAGGTGCTTTTGTAGACAAGTTGAGAAGCCACACAACTTTGTTTTTAACTCTAATAAGCATTGCAAGAAATGTCCACCCTTAATATTGATCTTAGTGGCACCACTGCTTGCTTACTGTGAAGTCGCTGCAGCAGCCTGGAGGTCTGTGTTTGCTCAATCAGCACAACTCAGTAAATCAAACAGCTGCCTGGTAGTTTCTGGGGTCATTAGAAAGCACTTAGGTATCAGTGACTTTTTGGGACCCAGGAACTAAATTAAGACCCTGGTTCCCCTGGTAAAACAAAAGGTAAAGTACTTGAGTTAATAAGAAGGTCCCTAGGCTGGTGGGAAAGTTCCTGCAGTGGAAAAGCGGCCGTCAACTTCACTAAAATCACATGATAGTGACAAATACTCCAGACTTCTTGTGGTTATCTCTGGCTTTTACAATAATAGGCTACATGCAAAAATCTCTTTCTCTGAACACCTACCACCTTAATTTGAGATTGGAATATAAAACC